>NW_005871244.1:1372148-1373852 GCF_000147115.1 Myotis lucifugus | reverse complement strand
TTTAAAAAAGGAACGTAGGTGAATCACATCTAGAATAACACTTGCTTAACATCTGATATTTGCAAAGCACCTTAGCGTACCATACCTCATTTAAACCCCATGGCAATTCTAGTAGGAATGTAAGGCAATTATTATTCATTAAACAAAGGATCAATAGGATGTGCTGGACATTCTCTGTGGTATGCAAAGATGGACAAGACACTTGCCTCTCATTCACTGTCACTCTGCCCTATCCAATCTATCTGCAAAGCCTTCGCATTGCACTCAGAGTATTTGGTAACATGACCTACACAACCCTGTGTGACCAGAGCCCTGCCCACCTGACCAATTTCATCCCGTGCCCCTGTATACCTCATTCACTATGGCCCAGCCATTTTTCAGTCTCAACTGAATTTGTCATTTCCTCCCAGAACCCTCCTTCCAGTAAATTGTCTCATGTATTCTCTTTCAAAGGACTTTACTTCATAGCACTCACAACACTTCATAATGAAATACTTGTGTATTTATCTATTTGCATTCCAACTCCTTCACACAACAGCAAGACTTAAGAGGCAAGAATCATGACTTTCTTTAGTTTATCTTTATTGTTGAAAGTATTACAGATGTCCCTCCCAATGACCCCCTCCACCTTGTTCCCTTCCCCTCCCCAGGCATTATTGTCAGTCTTTGGGCTATGCTTATATGCATGTAAGTTCATTGGTTAATCTCTCCCCGCTCCCTGCCCCCTTCCCTCTGAGATTCATTAGTCTGTTGCATGCTTCAATGTCTCTGGATCTTTTTTTTAAACAGTTTATTTTGTTCATTAGAAGAATCAGACTTTTGAGGTCACTATTAAAACCCCAGCACTTAACCAATATAGTGTCTGGCACACAGCCAGCATAAAAACAGAAGTATTAAACAAATACAGCCAATGCCTTCAATAGGTATACAATATAGTGGAGAAACACAAAAAAGATTAAGGCAAATTTTACCAGAGGATGGCCAAGGTTTCAAGAAATACTACAGAGAAGAGACAACTCTTCAGCTGATTGCTGAAAGGAAGTAGGCATTTGTCAGAATGCAACAAAGGGAAATTATCTAGGTCACCAGGGATAGGCTACACATGGGGAAGAACAAGGACTGTATGGTGCCTCACAAAGTTTTGACTTTGATATCTGGGTGAATGGCGGTACAATTATTTGCTATAAAGAACATAAGTGGAAGGGGCTCTATTATTATTATCTATTACCAGTAGATAAGAAGGAAAAGAAGGCCTTGGCAGATGGAAATTTGGGTAGCAGCAATTCCTCTGCCCACCTTCCTCTCATCATTCTCAAGCTCAACAGGCAAGATCATGATTGCAACCAGGAAATATTCAGTGCTGAGTCATGTGAAGACTTAGTACAGACAGCGCCAGCGGGGTTTCTCTACTTATGAACATTTTTTTGGCCAGAAGATGTTAATGATATAATTCAGTGTGCTTATCTTTTTGGGGGGAGAGGGGCAGGACAGAAGAAGAAAAGAAAAATTCAATGCCCAGAGTATCCCACATACTTGGTAATATCTAGTTCATCTCCATTGGATAGTCCCTGTCCTGGATTTATTTCTAACTGCTCTGTGTTGCAATTTCTGAGTTGCTCTTCATGGAAGTAGTCAGGGCAGAAATCCTAAATAAATATAATAAAATGCTACCTAATACCTGAGTGGCACTGAGTTGAAAAATAC
>NW_005871244.1:1341758-1371689 GCF_000147115.1 Myotis lucifugus | reverse complement strand
CATCTAGCAGAAATTATAAAATACTCAAGCCTAGAGGAGGCAGTGTAATGCAACAGAGCGAAATAGGCAGTGACTGGCCTTGATTTCACGCTTTCCAAGATGAGACATTTGCAGTAGATTACCCTTAAAGACCCTTTCCAGTTTGAAAATATCCATTTAAGAGCATATCAATTTGTTTTCCTGCTGTTATTAGGCATTTTGGTGATTCTCGTTCTCATGTACCGCAGTGTTTAACAAGTGCCAGGCAATGTTCAAAGGCCGTATATGCACATATTAACTCACTTCATCTCCCAATAATTCTAAGAGTAGGTATGATTATTATTAACCCCATTTTCTAGATGAAGAGGATGAGGCAAAAAGTCATGAAATAACTTGCCCACAACTAGCGGTGACCAAGCCAGGATACAAACCTAGGGAGTCAGTCTCCAGATACCATGCTTCACAGATGAGACAACTGAGGCTTTTGGAGTTTAGGTCACTTTGGCTACCAACTGGCTGAGCTGGATTCAAATACACGTGTATCTGATTCCAAGGCCCATGTTCTTTCTACAACCGTTTGCTTGGGAAGGAAAGGCGGGATCTTAGAGAAAAATTGTCTAAAAAATTGTTTTGTTCTGGGTTTTTTTTTTAAACATATTTTTATTGATTTCAGAGAGGAAGGGAGAGGGAGACAGATAGAAACATCAATGATGAGAGAGTATCACTGATCGGCTCCCTCCTGCATGTCCACCACTGGGGATTAAGCCCACAAGCCGGGCATGTGCCCTGACTGGGAATCGAACCATGACTTCTTAATTCATAGGTTGATGCTCAACCACTGAGCCATGCTGGCTGGGCTGTTTTGTTCTGTTTTTAATCCTCACTCAAGGATATGTTTTTATTGATTTGAGAGAGAGGGAGAGAGAAATATCAATGTGAGAGAGAAATCGATCAGTTGCCTCCTGCATAGGCCCCAACCAGGGATCGAACCCACAACCTTTAGGTGTACAGGAGGATGCTCCAACCAACTGAGCCACCCAGCCAGGGCTGGAAAATTATTTTGGTTTATCCCCTACCCAATGCTTTTTATCATAATCGGTTCCCCACCTATCCTGCCCCACTGAGGAGTTGTAGAAGGGCAACAGTGCAGAAAAACAGCTAATTTCTATATCTGCTGTAGGTGAGACACTGGGCCAGACAGACAAAAAGGGGGGGAAAGGGGCTTTGTTTCTTTACTCCTGCTCTAACAGGATAACTTTCGTTTGAGAGTCACGCAGATACTAACATTTTGGTCAACAGGCAGGAACAGATGGCTTTTCGTAGGTGGTAGTAGTCCAACTATCAAGCCACACAGCTGTCCAGATTTCACACTGAAGTTCTGTCATCAATTCACTGAACAGTCATCAATTCACTGAACACTCTGTGATGCCCCCCTGGCCCCAGTGTTTACAAATACACTGTGATGTGCTAAAACACACACACACACACACACACACACACACACACACACACAAAAACTGCAAGGTGGAAACATGCTTCCTTTGGATCTGAAGCCAATAGAACCATTTCTCATCGCAACTATTTTATTACATTTTTCCTCTGCCTTATTCATGCTTACCCTGATATATTTCCACCTTGCCTTGTTATTTCATTCCCACACTGTCATCTCCATTTTTTGTACAATCTCCCTGCCCCCACTCTCATTCCCCAAGAGTTTTTGGAGTCAAGAGGAGAGGCAGTCAAAAATTACAAGAGTACTTGAGAAAGTACTAATAGCAAAACAAACAAAAAAAAAAAAACTGCTCTAACCAAACCCTCAGGGGCCTGGTTTCTTTTTTTAATTATTATTTTGGAGATAGGACACAGAATGACTGAAGCAGCTGTCCAGAAGCCCATACAATTCACTCCTTGCAGGAGGCACTATTATTTCATATCACATTTTCAAATACTTTTTTTCTGATTATAAAAGTAATACATATTCATTGCATAAAATTTGGAAAGTATTATAAAAGAAAAATAGTAAGTTAATCTTACTACCTGGAGATAGCCACTTTAACAACTTTGTTTCATTTCCTTCCATTCTCTATTGATTGTTACATTTATAGGTGTGTATATAACATGAAACACAGAGATACACAAAAACCCATCTATAATAATAAAAGCGTAATATGCAAATCAACCGAAAGACCAAACAGCAGAACGACCATCCAGATGACCTTCCGGATGACCATGCTATGACATGCACTGGCACCAGGCCAGCCAAGGCAGGTGCAATGTGATTGGTCAGGGGGCCCTGCCATCGCCCCACAATCACCCCACAGAGGGAGGCCCAGCCACCTTCTGCAGGGTGATCGATGAAGGGGCTCTGCAATTGATCACCCCAAAGAGAGAGGCCCAGGCCACCAGCCAGTGGGGCGATCAATCAGGGGAGGGGGCTCGGCAATTGTCCCAAAGAGGAGGCCCAAGCTACTAGGCCAGTGGTGCTGCAGTGGGTAGTCGGGGCCTCCCTCTGCTGGGCAATGGATCGCCCCACAGAGGGAGGCTCAGGCCACAGGCCAGCGACTCTGTGGCAGATGTGCAGGTCGGCCAGCATTCGCCCTGCAGAGGGAGGCCCAGGCCAGCCAAGCAATGGCACCCCACACCTGTCGCCCGCAGAGGGAGGCAACTGGTGGCGGAGGAGGGGGGGCAGCGCTGCACAGATGGCAAGCAGTGGCAGTGGCGGGGGCGGGGACAGCTGCCAGCAGCAGGGGGAAGGAAAGCTCCGATAGGCGACCCTGATCACTGGCCAGGCCTAGGGACCCTACCCGAGAAGTCCCAGATTGCGAGAGGGTGTGGGCCAGGCTGAGGGACATCCCCTCACACCTACCCCCTTGCACAAATTTCATGCACTGGGCCTCTAGCATTTAAATTAAAAAGCCAGTAATGGAATAATCCCATACTTTTCCATTATATCATGAAGATTTTCCTCTGCCTTACTTTTGATTTTTAATGGCCAGATAATTTACTCTATGGATCTACTATAATTTACTTACATTCCCCTTACTATGGAAACTGTGTCTTCAGTGTTTCACAATTATAAATACCTTAGTATATAAAGCTGTATGGCACACATATATCTGATATTTCCTTCAGAAATTATCCTTTTTTAAATTAACAAGGAAACCATGTTACTTACAGAAAAATTGGAAGATACAAATAAGCAAAACTAAAGTTAACTGTAATTTCTTTTTAAATACTTTTGTGTATATCCCAGACTTTTCTTTATATTATACATACATGGACACAAGCACATATGTTAAAATGGATCATGCTATAAAAAATAAGTTACTGCCCCAGCCTGTATGGCTAAGTGGTTAGAGCATCAGCCTGTGTACCTAAACAAAGGATTGTAGGTTCGATCCCTGGCCCTGATCAGGGAGCGTGTGGGAAGCAAACAATTGATGTGTCTCTCTCACACTGATGTTTCTCTCTCCCCTCTCCCCTCCCTCTCTCTTCCACTCTCTAAAAATAATCAATGGAAAAAATATTCTCTAGTGAGGATTAACCAAAAATAAGTAAGTCAATAAATAAAATAACAGTTACTAACAACAGTCAACATGAATTGAGTACTTACCACATGCCAGACACTGTGATTTTTCATTCAGTCCTCCCAGCTACCCTATGCATTACTCAGCAGTTCCCAAACTTGTCTACACATTGGAGTCACCTGGGGGGACTTCCAAAATCCTGTCCCCAGAGATTCTGATTTAATTGGACTGGGTAAGGCCTGAGTGTGGGTGGGTTTAAGAGATACCCAGAGGATCCTAATGTGTGTGTACAAGTTGGGAATTATTAGGTTCTCTGCTGTTTTGCTGCTATTTTATCCATCTTGAACTGATGTGGAAGTTGAAGAACACTAAAGTCAGTAACTTCCCAACATCATGCAGTTAATAAAGCTGAAATTTCAATCCAGCTGTAAGCTCAGAGCCCAGACTTTTAACTATTGATAATTTGAGATCAGCCTCCCTCTGCCCCACCCTTTAACATCATATCATGAACCTAGTTCTATTTTAGTAAATAGTACTATACATTATCATTTTAGCAACTATAGTATTCCACTGTATCAATGCATCAGAATCCAAGTGCCATCAATTTTCCCACTATAGAAAATGTTGCAATCAATATCCTTATTGATACAGCTTTGTACACATCTTTCATTATTTCCTTAGGATAAATTCCAAGAAAAGGAAGTACTGGGTCAAAAGGTTTTGATAAATATTGCCAAATTAACATTCCCATCAGAAGTGTGTGAGAATGTCTTCAACAACACTGAGTTTTCTCATGCATTCCTTTTTAATCTTTGCAAATTTCATTGGAGAAAATGGTATAACAATTTATATTTTTTATTAAATGTATTAAGGTGACATTGGTTCACAAGATCATACTGCATCGTGCACCCATCGCCCCAAGCAAAGTCTCTTTCCATCCCCATTTCCCCCACCCTTTGCCCATCTCTACCTACCCCACCCCCCTTTCCCTCTGACTATCTCTACACTGTTGTCTGTGTCTATGTAGCTTAATCCTTCACCTTCTTTCATCCAGCCCTTAAACCCCCACCCCTCTGACAGCTGTCAGTCTATTCTATGTATCCATGCCTCTGTTTCTATTTTGTTCATCAGATTCAACATACAAGTGAGATCAGATGGTACTTTCTCTGACTGATGATACGCCATTTTAATTCCCCTTTACTACTAAGAATATTTTTCATGTTTACTAGCGACTTAAATTTCTTCTTTTATGTATTTTCTTATTCCCATCATTTGCACATTTTCTAGTAAAATACTTATATTTTTTCTTACTGCTCTGTAAATCTTTATATATTAAGAATAATGAGTCTTGCCCGGCCAGCATGGTTCAGTGGTTGAGCATTGACCTATGAACCAGGAGGTCATGGTTCGATTCCCAGTCAGGGCACATGCCTGGGTTGCAGGCTCGATCCCTAGAGTGGGGCATGCAGGAGGCAGCCAATCAATGATTCTCTCTCGTCACTGATGTTTCTCTCTCTCTCTCTCCCTCTCCCTTCCTCTCTGAAATCAATAAAAATATATTTTTAAAAAAGAATAATGAGTCTTGTTGCAATTATTTCTATTTCCTCATTAACTTTATTTATGATTTTGTGCAGAAATTTAAATTTTTCATATACTTAATTATGTTAATATTTTCTTTATTATTCTACCTTTGATATAATACATATAAATATCTTCCCTACCCCAAGATTATATATTCTCCTATATTTTTTAGTTCCTTTATCATTTCTCTCTCTTTTTAAAAAATTTTAGATTCTTTAATGCAGCAGTTCCCAAACAGGATTACACATCAGAATTGCTTACAGAGCTTCTTTAAATGCTCATGTCTTAAGACTGAATCACAATTTGGGAGCGGGGGTGAAAGCTGAACCGAAATATTGTTAAAGGCACCACAGGCAATTCTGATGCACCCCCTCCTTTATTAAGAAACTATTTTAATCCTTCTAAATTTATATTGGTATCATTTTTCCAAATCATTTCAATACATTTCAAGAATTTGAAATGCTACTTTGGTAAACTCCATGACAGCAGAGACCATACCTGTTTTTACTGACCATTATGTCATAGTGCCTGGTGCACAACTGGTGCTTCCTAAATGTATTTATTTGATTGATTGATTTGAGAGAGAGAGAGAGAGAGAGAGAGAGAGAGAGAGAGAGAGAGACATTAATTTGTTGTTCCACTTATTTATACATTCATTGTTTGATTCTTGTATGTGCCCTGACCAGGAATCAAACCCACAACCTTGGCATATGGGGACAATGCTCTAGCCCAGCAGTTCTCAACCTGTGGGTTGCGACCCCTTTGGTGGTCGAACGACCCTTTCACAGGGGTCGCCTAAGACCATCCTGCATATCAGATATTTACATGACGATTCATCACAGTAGCAACATTACAGTTATGAAGTAGCAACGAAAATAATTTTATGATTGGGTCACAACATGAGGAACTATATTTAAAGGGCCAGAAGGTTGAGAACCACTGCGTCTAGTCTAACCAATTGAGTTACCTGGCCAGGGCCATAAATGTTAACTGGATAAATAAACAACAACTGACAACACAAGTCTTCAACCTTATCTCATCCCAAACTGGCTAGTCTTCTCTTTAACATTTCCTTGACTATTAAGCCAAAAAAATTGATGTTATTAATAATGATCTTGAGTTAGCAAAAAATATTAAATTATGTCCAGTACACTCTGTTTAAAGTGGCCAGGAAATGTATTAGAGGGCTCCATCAAGAAGTCAAAATAATTACATTGGCCATGTTTAAGAGGTATGGGAATTCTGATCCAGTTCTCCATGGAGGAACTGAACAGAGGTGACTTGAGAAATTAAGGAAACTTGGCTTCCTCTAGCACTTAGAGTTCCTCAGCTAGCTTCAGAGACTGACTCAGAGCTTCCATGAGCTGAAAGGCCCACCCATACCCTCTTCCATGAGCCCATGGAAAGAAAATTGGAATAAGGGATCAGGAGACCTGAGTCACTACTATCAACCTGTTTGACCATGGGCATGTCACTTAACCTCTGGGGGTTGGGCTAGAGGTTTTCTAAGGATCTCTTCAGTTCTAAACCTCTAACTAGAGACCCAAACAGACTACCACAGTGTGGGGCTTCCAAGAACAACATGAAATTGCCTGCAGGGAATAATAGTAGTAGAAGTGTAGTAGTAGAAACAACAGCTATTGCTACATTTTAATGAGCACTTATTATATGATACACAATATTCTAGACGTCTCACTACTAGTAATAATGGCACTCACCTTATAGGACACTTACTGTGTTCCAAGTGCTTTGCATATATTAATTCAATCTTCACAACAACCCTATAAAGTGAGTCCTATTATTATCCCCATTTTACAAAGGTGAAAACTGAGACACAGAGAGATTAAGGGACTTGCCCAAGGTCTCACAACTATCAAAGGATGGAACCAATTGATTTGAACCCAGACCCATACTTTTAACTACTATACTATACTGCCACCCAAACTATTACTGTATAATGCTTTCACTTCAGAGGTTGCACAAAACAAGAAATGTGTTGTAGTTACTTATGTGTCATAGTCCCCTCTTCGCTAATGCTAGAAAAATTAGGTTTTACTCCAATGTGATTTTAGACAGATCAGATTCCAGGGCCTGAGATAGCAAAATATATTATTTATTAAGAAAATAATTAATTACCTTTTTATTAAAAATTGTTATCCATTAAAATATATGTATTATAAAATAAATAAATCATTAACTACTAATGACATTTCCATTGAACACAGACAAAACACATGTGCTTTTTATGCATCATTTAGAACAATACTTCAGAGCCTCACCTGCGCAAACTCCAGTCCCATATTTTCATAATTGGCTTTTAAACAGTGACCTGACAGCCCACAGGTGTCTCAAACAAAACAAGCCAAAACGAAACGAAGTACAGTGTTCCTACAATCCATCCCCATGCACTTCTCATCACCTCCCACATTCCCCATCTGAGTGAATAACACCAGTGGCCCAGGCTCACTTCCTCCCACATCTGGTCACTGAACATTTCTAGAACTCATTCCATTCTATCTTTGTTGCTCCTGTTTCTGCTCAGACATTTACCATCTCTTCCCTAAAGCAGAAACTCTCCAAATGGCTCTTGGCTTTCATTCTATCCAGCTCCAACCCCACTTCAACACTGCTGCCAAAGTCATCTTCCTAAAACAAAATCTGACCATGTTACTGACATGTTTAGAATCTTTGTCTTCAGGATAAAGTGTAAAGTCCTCCATAGAACATACAAGGCTCTTTTTTATCTGACCCCCCAACTACCTTCCCAGCTTCATCTGAGGTCATGCCCCACACATCTCACACGAGGCACACAGAGCAACTTGGAAGTTCCCAAACAGTGCTTCTCTGTCTGCCCAGAATGCAATTCTCTCATTTGCCCATCTGGCAAATTCCCACTCATTTATTTAGACCAGCTCAAAACTCAGAGTTCATTATGCTTTCCTCTGGGCATCTATTGCATTTTGTACTTCTCCCTATTATAACACTTATTCAGCCTGACACAATTTTTGTTTATTTGTCTGTCTTTTCCATAAGACAAGGAACTGTCTAGTGTCCCGTGTATTATTCAACTCTGTATTTTGTTTATTGAATGAATGAATATCTCAAGATTTAACAAGAATATTCAAACTGCTCCAGATAAATGCCTATTGTGTGAGTCAAAGCAGGCATACAGGCCGAATCCCATTTCAACAAATGTCTTTAACTTGACAATCCTCTTATATCAAAAAATAGTTGTTACATTTGTGACTCCATACTTGAAGCCATAACCAACAGGATACAGTTTTTAAAGCTACATTAGAACACCAACAAACCTACCTGTTGAGTATTTATAGACATCTAGACATCTGAACTCTTCATTCTACCCCATCCTTAACCTTTTGTGGGTCATAGACCAATTTGGGTAGTTTCTCTATCATGTCTTAAACCTACACTCCCTTTTGATAACATAAAAATCCCACGCACCCCTGAAAATTCTGATACTATCCCAAAGGATAGTATCAACCCCACTAAAAATAAGAAACAACTTTGTGCCAGCAGCAATTCACAGCTTCACAAGAGATATAATCCAGCAGGCAAGATATCAGTGAGCTTTGCTCTTGAGTAATTCATAATATTAAACAGGCATTTTCCTTCTATCACCAAACATAAACATTGTAACATTAAATATGCTTTAAAGTTTTTACTGGAAAGAGGATGCTAGGAAGGTGTTGACATCTGTCTCCTTCACCTTTGAGAACCTTATGATAGAAAATTGCCAGGAACAAATGAAAAACACAAATATGAAAAAATATGCTGTTTCCTCATATATAACCCCCACAAGCACATGTTCAAACAAAGGAAGTTTTTTGGAAATGCTTCTGGCACGAAATTTTCCTTTTACTTCCCCCACCACCCCTCCATCCCCACTTTAAAATATTTTTAACTTCTAGCTAGCAGAAACTTCTTCCAAACACAAATGCTTTGTCCTTGTGAAGACAAAGGGTTAAATTAAAGAAACAGCTGGCTGCCTGCCACTGGCTGAGGTTGAGGGAACTAGGGATGGAAGATCGAGAAGGAGGAAAAACCAGTTAGAGGAATGAGGGCTAATTTTCTTACCCTGCCACATGGCCATGTTGATCCTATCCACTCCCACGTTGGGGTCACAGCCTCAGTTTCCCAGAGCACCCCAGTTTTGTAGGGAGGCTTTAACGGGATATAGATGAAACAGCAGCAGTGTGGTCTTACTTTATGACAGATGTTCAAGCCCCAGCCCTGAAAATGTAAATAAAAAATGGAAACTTGAATTTAAAAAAATATTTCAAATCCTTGAAAATGATCTCCTGTCCCTCCCTAAGTCTCTATTTCAATGATATGCAGACAGGCAGTAACAAGTTCCCCCTAAGCAGCAAGGGATCGCTGCAGAAACATAAAATGGGGGGATCAAGAGTCAGTTCACATTGCCACTGAGTGCTGTCCAATTCTGCGTGAATCACGGGACCTTCAACAAATGGGATTTGGAATCTCAAGAATAGATGCTTGGATAATTGTTAAGCATCTTTCCTAACTTGATGTTCCATGCTTTGGGAAATAAAGAGCAGCATAATATCCAATGCCCTCCCCAAACCCCCGACTTCACATTAAAAGAAATTGTAGAAAGGACAGCAAATTTTGTGACTACTTAAAGTTTAAAATAAATCTTATATAGGAAAAGAAAAGGAAGGAAGCATAATAAAAAAAAGAGTGATGCCTTCTGTGTGGTTCTTCCTCTCTGCTTCATTATACTTTCCACACTTTGCCAATGTCCTATAGGGAGCATATGTTGCTTTTTTTAATATATTTTATTGACTTCTTACAGAGAGGAAGGGAGAGGGATAGAGAGTTAGAAACATCGATGACAGAGAAACATCGATCAGCTGCCTCCTGCACACCCCCTACTGGGGATGTGCCCGCAACCAAGGTACATGCCCTTGAACGGAATCGAACCTGGGACCCTTCAGTCCGCAGGCCAACGCTCTATCCATTGAGCCAAACCGGGTGGGGCAGTATGTTGCTTTTATAATGGGGGAGGGTGTGGAGAAAGACCAAAGAAAAAATAAAATACTAATTTAAGTAAAGTCAAATCAATCCAGCTCATTCCTATTTTTAAAATGTCAAATTCCACCTTAGGACAATACTATTTGCAAGGATATAAAAGATGCTAGGGCCCAGCCAGTGTTGCTCAGTAGTTGAGTGTCAATCCATGAACCAAGAGGTCACTGGTTTGGATCCCAGTCAGGGCACATGCCTGGGTCCCTGGGTTTTGGGCTTGATCCCCAGTAGGGAGCATACAGGAGGTAGTTGATTGGTGTTTCTCTCACATTGATATTTTTATCTTTCTATCCCTCTCTCTCTCTAAAAAAAGAAATCAATGAAAACATTTTTTAAAAGGCGCTAGGAATGGGGAGGAAATGAAAGATTTGACTACTTTGATTTCAAGTTTTAATATATTGAACACTTTGCTTGTCCATTTAAACAAGTTCTTAATAAATTGGTTTTCCTTGACTGAGCATATCAGCCAACTTGCTTTTTTTAAAGAAAAAGTTCTCACCTTTCTGACCTGGTCAACATCAAAGCACATTGCTATTTCCATAGCTTTTATTTTTTAAAAAAATTTTGATCGGCCCTAGCAGGGTTGGCTCAGTGGATAGAGCGTGGGCCTGGGGACTGAAGTGTCCCAGGTTCGATCCCCAGTAGGGGGCAGAAACCATAAAAATCTAACCTCCCCCATTCAAAATATATTTTTTAATATATTTTTATTTATTTCAGAGAGGAAGGGGAGAGAGAGAGATAGAAACATCCATGATGAGAGAGAATCAATGGTCAGTTGCCTCCTGCACGTTCCACATGGGGGATGGAGTCCTCAACCCCGGCACCTGCCCAGACAGGGAATCAAACCCCTCCTGGTTCATAGGTGAAAGCTCAACCACTGAGCCACGCTGGCTGGGCTCCATAGCTTTTATACATGTAACACCTCCACCGTGAAATGAAAGCAGTAGCACAGATGTACTGAAGACTAACAGAAACTTCAGAGTGATCATTTTGGCCTTCTTAATGGATGTTTTAAGGACAAAGTGCGAATGGTGTACACTAGTTTCAAAAACACCAACAGAGAAAAGACAATGTTTTGCATAAAGAAAGATCCACA
Source organism: Myotis lucifugus (assembly GCF_000147115.1). NCBI lineage: Eukaryota > Metazoa > Chordata > Mammalia > Chiroptera > Vespertilionidae > Myotis > Myotis lucifugus. Next base: position 1,360,439 of record NW_005871244.1, on the reverse strand, counting down.
AAGTCCTAGGATGGATTCGCCAGGGGGAAAAAAAGCGCTCCAAGGACTTACTTTTCCGGAACCTGGAACAGTGTTTGGGTTTGCCTTATTCCCACCCCCCCCCACCCCCGCCCTTATTTCGGGTGCAGTTACATAGTATCGATCCACGCTTGGTGGAAACAAGCAAAATTTAACATCTCTGAAGTCCAACCCAGGTCATTGCTAATAAACGTCTGGAGTTTATGTAAAGCAGATTCTTACTGGCTTTTATGCTCCACACTTCTGGATTTCCTTCACTTAGTCGAGGTAGCTTACACTGACGTTATCAGGCGCACAGGTACAGCTTCACTTGGCAGTCCAGGAAACTGATTTGCTCTGAAATGTAAGGTAAAGGCGCATCCATGTGAAGGAAAAGCCCTTCGTGGTGAAGGCACTCAGGCGCAAGCCTGGACAATCTGGAAAGAACCGCCTTTCCGCTAAGTGGGAAAAGAAAAACTAGCAGCAACTAGTTTTCTGAGAGTTTAGACTCCACTTTTAGTAAGACCCACACCACCCCGTGAGTCCCGAGCAGGAGGCAGAAGAACGGGGCCTTGACAGAGCTTTCCAGCCAAAGCCACCCTGCTCCAGATCTGGAAAAGGGACGCCTTGCAGCTAACCTCCCCCTTTCAAAAGCGGGCGGGCTTGGCGCCGCTCCGCGAGAAAACTTTGCTGGGACGGCGCAGGGACCAGAGCTCGGAGACTAGGGCTGGGCTCCCGAGAAGATGCCACCCTTCGCTGGCTAGAACTAGCCGGTCTAACTCCTTCGAGTGCCAGGCGGCGGCCAGGCTTGGGGAACCCCCATCTCCAGGGGGCCGAGCCAGCGGGGGAGCGCTTCTCCCTGTCGCTGAACGCAGGGGGTGCTGGGGGGTGGGCCAGGAGCCAGCGGGCCGCGAAGGACCTGTTGGGGAAGGGACAGCTCGTATGTCTTTACCTGTCGCCGAGATCTGGAGCGGTGGAGCCCGTGTCCGCGGCTGGCGGGCCGAGCGCTCAGTTGGCTCTGGCGCCCAGAACACCAAGTTGAGTTAGCGCCCCACGTAGCCGGCTGAGCTTCATTCACAGCCCTGCCGGGAGGAGAGGGAGCTGAGCGGGCGCGCGGCTCACGTGACGGGCGCCTTGCCAAGTATCGGCCAAGCACAGTTGGCGTCTGCGCCTGCGCGCCCTGGCGGGGGCCCTCTCCCCACACCTTGGGCAAGCCGGGAGGGGGCGATGCCAGCTCGGGTGGCGGCGGGACCTAAACTGCAGCTGAGATCGAGGAGCTGGGAGGGGTTTACGCTTGCGCAGCCGCAATAGGTAGCCCCCCCCCCTCGCTGCCATATTTAATGAGGACTGGGCAGGCCCTCAACCCACTGCTGGGCGTGTCCATTGCTTTTGAAAGAGAAGTACTGCATTGTGTTTCACTGTTTCGAGCCTGCGGAACGATTTTTGGTTTTGTCCTTAGCATGAAACTGTTTATCCTGAGCTCCTAGCCCTCAGAGTAGTTAGTAGTAGAAATCGAATACTAATTCTATTAGCTCACGAATTTTAAGCCTCTAATAATATGTGAGACACTTTTCAAGACCTTTATTATTTTCATATCATTTAATGCCCACAATAACCCCATTGGTTTAGGGACTATTATTTCTCCACTTTTATTTCTAAGAAAACAGGGACACAGAAAGGTTAACTTGTCCTAACTCACATAGTGGAAGTTAAGAATAGTGATCAAATATAGTGATGCTTGTAACAGCCAACTTGATTCTCATTGCACTGGGAAATCTACATGGCAGTTTTTAGTATTTTATCCATTTTAATAATTAAAATAGAAAGGGAGGTTCAGAAAAGCAAATGTCACATGTCTTAGTAAGTGATAGTAAGTGGGTCTACCAGACGCCAAAACCCTTGCCCTAGTATTATAAGTCACAGCACCTCCTTTTACAGAAGAAAAAACGTCAATTGCATTGACTTTTATGTAAGACTAGAGGCTGGGTGCACAAAATTTGTGCACTGGGGGGGTGTCCCTCAGCCTGGCCTGCACCCTCTCACAATCCCGGACCCCTTGGGTAGGGTCCCTAGGCCTGGCCGACGATCAAGGCCTATCTGGGCTTTCCTTCCCCCGGCTGCCAGCATCTGGCCCCACACATGCCGCTGCCACTGCTTGCCATCTGTACGACACTGCCCCCCCCTTTCTCCTGCCACTGGTCCCCTCCCTCTGCAGGTGACAGGCATGGGGTGCGATCGCTTGGCTGGCCTGGGCCTCCTCTGCAGGGTGATCACTGGCCTGCCCCGCACACCCGCCACAGCGTCACCAGCCGGTGGCCTGGGCATCCCTCTGCAAGGCGATCATGGGGTGATGGCAAGGCCTCCCGACCAATCACATCACACCTGCCTTGGCTGGCCTGGCGCCAGTGTGTATCATAGCGTAGTCATCTGGAGGGTCGTCCAGAAGGTCATCTGGACAGTCGTTCTGCTGTTCGGTCATTCTGTCAGTTTGCATATTATGCTTTTATTATTATAGATGATCCTGCTAACTAGCTAGTGGTGGAACTGAGATTAGAATCCATATAATCAATCCAGGTAATCTAACTAGAACCCCAGGACTCTAATTACGAGCCTACTGTAGTGAGCAACTTTCAATGCCTACTTTGGGCAAGCTAAGGGGCCAGGGATACAAAACACCCAGTCAGTGCAAAGCCACCAAGGACAAATCTGTAATCCAAAAAGTCAGGCTTGCCCTGGCTGGGTAGCTCAGTTGGTTAGAGCATTGTCTGGATATGCCAAGGTTGTGGTTGTGGTTCAATCCCCAGGTTCAATCCCGTTCAGGGCACATACAGGAATCAGTTAATGAATGCATGAATGAGTTGAACAACGAATGATGGCTGTCTCTCTCTCTCTCTCTCTCTCTCCCTCTCCCTCGTTCTCTCCCTCTCATCAATCAATAAAATTGTTTAAGTCAGGCTTTTTGACCCATTGCAATGAGGGAAACCCCACACCAGAAAAACCATGGGACATCTCAACAAACAAAGAAAAAAACTCATTATAGGATTCAGGGGGAAGGGTGGAGTTTAGGTAGATTTTAAACGAAGCATTGTTTTGGTGAGGTCAAAACCCGGCTGTGTGAAGAGGTCAACATCAGGTCCAGGCTGTGAATCCAGAGTCCTGTTTCCTTGGGAACCACAAAGCAAAGATAGATGTGGAATGTTGTGTCCAGATACCTCTTATCTGAAGCTCTGCACCTGGATTAGAAATCAAGGCTGCTTCTCTGAGTCAAAGAAACTTGCCCTCTGGACAAATGTGGGATGTTTTATTCTCACTACTATGATTTCAAGCAATCTGGTTATAAGCAGATTTGTCATGAAGCTACCTCTATAGAGTGAGCATATTGGCTCTACTTGGAATAAAGTTGTTATTTGGGAGAGCTTGGGCAGGAGTGATTTATAGTGAATATAAGCTGGGTGCAGTACACCCATGTTACCACTTGGAGTCACCACTGATCGCTGACAGCTTGTTATACACTCCTGTGTGTACAAGGCTATTCACTGTAACACTGTTTGCAATAACAAAAAATGAGAAACAATCAGATGTCCATCAATAGAGACCTGATCTAATAAATAATGGTACATCTATCGAATGAGAAAGCTCTTTATGTAAAATTCTCTATGGTATATAGTATGTGAGAAAAGCAGGATGTGGAGTTGTGTACTTTCTCCATTTTTTGCTATTGAAGCATATTACCCATTCAATTATATATCTTAAAAAGTTATATGGAAAAATTTTTGAATAGCCTGTCAAGGATAGTGTTCAGATTGAAGAGCCAGTTAGTTAGCTTACTGCCAGCAGAAGAAAAACCCTGTCGGCCCCGTTAGTGAGCATATACTAGAAAGTCTATGGTATGCAAATCCCAGTCTTTATAGTTCTTTCATTGGGCCCAGCATACTTTTTGACATATAGTTATGAGAAATTTTACTTTTTAAAAATGCCATATCAGATTGTCCAATATTTGAGAGAAGTCCAATTCTATCTACATTGGTGCTACCGGTATGCTAACGGGGCAAATATAAGAGTTTGTTTAGGGAGTGCTTTGGAGGATTTTCAGGTCTCTAATCTGTTGAGTCCATCCAGATCTGTATAGTCTTCTGTTCTGTGAAGGACTGAAGCACATGGAACAATGTTAGTGGTTTCTCGGAACCAGGTGGTACCTGTTCACCCCCTAGTGTGAGAGGTCCTTGAGAGCACGGTCCATGGCCTATACTTCCTTTATATTCATCACAGCAGTGGTTTTCAAACCATCTGTGAAGAACAACAATTTCCCCCCAAATCCATCATGTTCCAATACTTTTATAAATTACAATAAAAATGAATTACTAGAAAAATGAAATCAATACAGAGACATTCAAAATACATGCCCAATTTTTTAATGATTATATTCAACAAACAAAATTATTCTGTCAAATTGTTGTCAAGGTTTTGAAACATTTACTTTCAATTTCTTGTCTCAGACCAGTAGTAAACAGTTTGTGGACTGGCACTGGCCCATGGACCACACTTTGAGTAGTATTGCCTTACACCACTATCACAGTGCCCAGTTTATGGTAGGCGTTCAATAAATGCTGGGTTTAATACATTACTTTATAGTGTTTTCTACTTTGCAGGGTGTTTCACATCTCTTTCTCCATGCTATCCTCATACCACCTTCAGAATTAAGTGAAGAAGATTTAGTCATTCCCATTTGACAGAAGAGGAAGTTGAGGCACGCAGATTAAATGATTTTCCTGGTCTAAAACAGCTCCTTAAGTGTCAGGGCCAAAATTAGTCTCTGACTCCAACTGCATTTTGTGGCAGCAGCACTAAGAAAACCCTCCACTCAGCGAGAACGTCCCAAGAATTCCACCAATTAGAAATAAGAAGACCTGTCTTGGGCTTTCCAAATGACTGCGGGTTGACAACGTGGTGTAAAAATCGGTGATCTAATTTGGAATCCAGGCTTATGCAAGAGATTTTACTTCTGAACCTGTCTTCTTATCACTAAAGTAGGGATATTAACAGCTTCTCCACAAATCTGCACTAGTACTAAATGGTGAAGGTAAATAGCCAGGTATGTAATTCAGAAAGAATGTTTATTATTAATATTAGGCTCAGTTTAGGACTGCATTGAGGGGCTGGCTCTGTAATCTAATAACGTGGAAAGGCACGCCACCTAGTGGTAGAGTGAAGAACTGGATTGCTCTTGGAAGGCTGAGATAATAAGTGAATCATGCCCTTCTTGCCTTTGTTTTCCCATTAGCTACTAGAAAGCTCAGAGCCAAATGTTTGATCCACCCCTAGCAAGCGAACAGGACTTTACATACTGTATTCTATGATAATCTCACCTCTTATTACATTTTATTTTTTCCTATCTGTACTTCCCCTTGGCTTAATTATCACATTTTAATATATTTTGTAGGTCATTTTAAATACCCTTTAGAATATACAGAATGGTGATTTATTAAACTGGATAACAATATGACAAGGATACATTCTATTCTGGGTTACTGTTGTTCCATCCTGGCAAAGTTCAGAACCTAACAATACAAGAACAGATAAGTTGACTCTAAGATGTAATGAAGATTAAAAATAATTCAAATTAAAAACAAAACTTTAAGACTCCAAGCTTATGAAAATTGAAATCTCCACCTCCAATTAATTAGTACTGGGATACTACAACCTACATTAGGTGGCTTGTTAATTTATTTATACACTGGGTACTTACGATGTGCCATATACTGTTTCAGGTACAGAATATATAGCAGTGAAGAAACAGACAAAAGTCTATGCCCTCACTGAGCTTACACTTTGTGTGTGTTGGGGGGGGGGCGGGGGTGAAGACAGATGATGAACAAGATAAATAAGAATATTATATGGTATATGTAGGAGGTAAGTGCTATGAAAAAATAATTAAGCTGCAAAGGAATATAGCATGATCTGGAGGGTGACAATTTAAAATAGAGTGATCAGATATGGCTTTGGGAAAAGGTGACATTTAAGAAGGGACACAAGAAAGAACTTGAAGGAATGAGAGAATACACCATGCTGGTACCTAGAGGAAGAGTATTTCCCACAGAGATAAAGCAATTGTTGTGAAGGCTCTTAGATGGGAGCATGCCTGGTGTGACTGGGAACAGTGAGGAGGCTGCTGTGGTAAAAACAGTGTGAACAAGGAACAGAGTAGTTGGTGATGAGGTCACAGAATTCACATGGGCCAGATCTGTGTTGGATAATGTAAGGATTTTTTACTCTTGCTCAAGTCATGGCTTAGTAACCATGGGAGGGTTTCAGAAAGTGAGTGGTCTGATTGACTTTTCTTCAAAGGATTTCTCTGGTTACTGTGTTAAGTAGAAGGGACAAGCATAAGTTAGGAGGCTATATCAGCAATCTATACAAGAGATAATGGTAGTTTGGACCAGTTTATAGTAGTGGGGTGATCAGAAGAGGTCGGATTATGCATTTATTTTCAAGTTAGCACCATCAAGATTTGCTGATGGATTGGCTGTGAGGTGTTACAGAAAGCAGGAAGTCAAGAATGATCCCAAGGTTTGTGGCCTGAGCAATTGCAAATAATTAAGGATGAATGGGCTTGGAAAGGGTAGAGAGCAAAAAGTCAGTTTTTAACATTTTAAATTTTGAAATATATATTAGATATCCAAGTGGAGATATTAAATAGGCAGCTAGATGTACAAGTTGTAGTTTAGGTTTGGACTGAAGATACAAATTTGAGGGTTGACAGTAGATGGCGTTTAAAGCCAAGAGACCAGATGAGATGACCAAGAGAAGAGAAGGGAAGCGAACAGGATAGACAGAACAGAACAGAACAAAACTGAGACACAGAGCACTCCCATAAGAAATCAGGAAGCCAAGGAAGAACTGAAAACTAAGAAAGAGTAGCCATGTGACAGGAGAAAATCCAGAGCAGTGTGGTGTCCTAGAAACAAGTGAAGAAAGTGTTTTAAGAAGGAGGAAGTGCTTGGCTGACGTGGCTCAGTGGTTGAGCAGAGACCTATGAACCAGGAGGTCACAGTTCAATTCTCAGTCAGGGCACATGTCCAGGCTGCGGGCTCAATCCTCAGTGTGGGGTGTGCAGGAGGAAGCCAATCAATGATTCTCTCTCATCATTTATGTTTCTATATAATATATAGAAACATATATATATAGAAGAAGTAAGTAATCAGTTGAGTTTAATGTTACCAGTGGGTCAAGTAAAATAAGGACAACATTGGGTTTGGCAATGTGGAAATCACTGGCAACTTTGACAAGTTCAGTTTGGATAGAACCATGGAAGATGGAAGCTTGATAAGAATGGGTTTAGGAGAAAATGGAAGAGGAAGAACTTCCAGTTCACCAGATGAAGCGAATGTACTTATCCCTATTCCCCCTGCTAAGTACATTATGTATAAAACATAAGAATATTTTGAAAGATGAAGAGAAGAAGGAAACCCGACTAGGGATCTTGGAACTTGAGTGATGTAAGTGGAGGCCTACCGGGAAGCCTGAATTTTGGCCCCTTCCAATAGTACAAGGTGTCTCCTCTACCCCTCTTCCCCTGTGAAAACTAGGTCTTCTACATCCAACTGGCAATAACAAGGTGGCACCCCCTCCCTGACATGTTATCAGAGGCCAGCTAAATAGAATATTTAAATAAAATTCAGAGCCTCATCACATAACATCCAAAATGTCCAAGATACAAATGAAACAGAAAAATCTCAACTTAAGAAAAATCAATCAACAGACACCGAGACCTATGTAACACAGATATTAAAATTACAAGAATTTTAAAGCATTCAACATACTAGTACAAGCGCTTCAAAGAACAATTCTAAACAGGTTTCAAATGAATGAAAAAACATTGTCTCGGCATATAAATAGATGATATAAAGGAGAACCAAATGGAAATTTTAGAACTAAAAAATACGATGACTAAAAAAGTCCAAAATTTGAGAAAAGACATAAACCTACAGATTCAATAGCTCAGAAAGTCACAAATAATAAACCCAAAGAAATCCATGCCAAGATACAGCATAATTAAACTTTTGAAAACTAAAGACAAAGAAAAAGTCTTGAAAGCACCAAGTGAGAAATGACATCTTACTTGGTTGGGGGGCTGGGGGGTTGGGGGACACTACTTGAATGAAGGCATATTTTTCATCTGAAACCATGGAGGCCAGAAGGAAGTGGCACAACATTTTTCAAGTGCTAAAAGTATGGAATATATAAAGAACACACAAAATTGAACAGTAAAAGAAAACAACCAATCCAATTGGAAAAGGAGCAAACAACATGAAGAAGCATTTTATTGAAGAGGATATGTAGAAGATAAACATAAAAAGATGCTCAACATGACTAACCTTTAGGGAAATGCAAATTAAGGCTGTGATGAGATATCACTACACACCTACTAGAACTGCTAAAACTAAAAATGAATGTGATAATACCAAATGCTGGCAAGGATATAGAAAAACTATGCTTCCTACATTTCTGGTGGGAATGCAAAATGGTAAGCCATTCTGGAAAATAGTCGAGCAGTTTCTTAAACTACCGATATACTTACCATATGTCTAAGAATAAGTTCAAGGTCCTGTATGAGAAGGAACAGAAGGGGCCCTTAACCACCCTCTGTCACTGTAACTGCTAGCTGGTGTAGGTCCTATGGAACCTAGAGCCAGTGAGCTGAGGGACATGGCCTTCCTTGACACCCAGTTATAGTTCCAACAGATGATTGTCATGAAGCACTTCATCCTCATCACAGCCATCATGAACAGCATCTCCCTGCTACACTACCAAGAGGACAGCAAAATGCTGAGTCTCAGATACCGGGACACCAAGCCCCTCAAGGTGTACTGCATGGACTTCACAGTGAACAACGTCCAACTGGCCTTCAAGGTGTCTCCCCGAGACCAAAATGTCATGACGTAAACCAAGGACAGTTTCCTGGATATGTGCTTGCTTTGCTGGGCAGATTTCCACATGGGTGCCCACGTGAACACGTTCTGCAAGGTGCTGTGTGGTGGGCCACCTAGGGCCCCAGCAAAAATCAGTGATGTGGGAGAAAAAGCACATCACATGGTTCATCACACTGGACCACTGGCATCTGACTCCTGCTGCCCAAGCAAGAGAAGGCCTACCTTTGGCTGCTGATGATGCAGAACCCACCAACCAGTGTGCTGTTGGCCTCAACACACCCTGGCAGATGTGTCATGTAGACCTTTACCACCCTGGCTTCTCAACCTCTGCTTTCACCTCAGCAACCATGGAGTGTCATGAGCTGGATAAGAAGATCAGCACCAAGCCCAACATTGTCTTAGAAGACCTGATGGACACTGAAGGCATCACCACCCATTTGTAGCCAGCCCTATGGATGCCACTGCTGCCCCCCACCCCCCGTGCACTGCCCCCCACACTGTTTTTGTATAAAGGGGAAAAAGTTATTGATGCATGCAGTAACTTAAATGGATCTCCAAGACATTATAGTGAGTGTAAAAAGCAATCTCAAAAGGTCACATATTACAGGATTCCATTTACTTAACATTTTCTAAATGAGAAAATTATAGAGATGGAGAACAGATTAGTGGTTGCCAGGAGTTAGGGATGGTGGAGGGTGGGGGAGGGTGTGACTATCAAGAGGGTGATGGAACAGTTCATATCTTGATTGCAGTGGTGGTCACACAAATCTACACATGTGATAAAATGGCATTGAGTTATTAACACACTTTGTACCAATGTCAATATCCTGGGTTAGAAATTATACTATAGTTTGTAACATGTAACTATGTGGGGGGTGGTATCTACAAAGGACCTCTCTGTAGTACTTTCACAACTTCCTGTGAATCTATAATTATTTCAAAATAAAAAGTTTTTTTTAAAGGATGAGAAAAGAGGAATTGTAGATAGACATCGATAAAAATAATTCTAGTGAGTATTTTGCTGTAAAGAGGAACAAAAAAATGGGATGGGTGCCTATCTGGTGTTTCTCAGGGGTTGAGGATGGACCTAGGAAGCAGGAGGTCAAGCTTCAATTCCCAGTCAGGGCACATGCCCCCCATGGGGGCTTGATCTCCAGTGTGGAACGTGCAGGAGGCAACTGATCAATGATTCTCTCTCATCATTGATGTTTCTATCTCTCCCTCTGCCTTCCTCTCTGAAATCAATAAAATATATATTTTTTAAAGAAATAGGGCCCTAGCCTGTTTTGCTCAGTGGATATAGCGTCGGCCTGTGGACCTAAAGGGCCCTGGGTTCGATTCCACCTAGGCCCTGGTCAGGGCCCATGCAGGAGGCAACCGATCCATGTCTTTCTCTCACATCAACGTTTCTCTCACATTGTCTTTCCCTCTCTCTTCCACTTTCTCTAAAATCAATGGAAAAATATCCTCGGGTGAGGATAAAAAAAAAAAGAAAGAAATAGGGTGCATGGTGGGCTAGGGAAGGTGGCTCAGAAGAAGACCTTTTAAATTTTTTAGTGGGAGCAATAATACAATGTTTGAAGGTGATGGGAAAGAACCTGTAGAGGCAAAAAGAAGAATTTATAATTGACTAGAGGCCTGGTGAACAGATTTGTGCACTGGTGGGGTCCCTCAGCCTGGCCTGTGCCCTCTCACAATCAGGGACCCCTCGGGGGATGTCAGAGAGCCGGTTTCGGCCCGATCCCCGCAGGCCAGGCAGAGGGATCCTACCATGCACCATTGGGGCCAGGGAGAGACTGTGGGAGGGCTCCAGGGCATGTCCAGCCTGTCTCACCCAGTCCCAATCAGCTGGACCCCAGCAGCAAGCTAACCTACTGGTCTGCTCCCTGGTGGTCAGTGCATGTCATAGCAACTGGTTGAATCGTCAAACAAAGGGTCAGACATATAAAGGCTTTTATTCTATAGGATGGACAAGAGAGGAAAGAGTTGCCAGAGAAGATGGGATCTAGTAAACAAGTATGTGGTGGGGGGTGGCCTTAGCTAGGAGCAGAGACAGTTCGTCCATAGTCATAGCAGAAAGGGTTAATTATATACATAGATTTAGGTAGGTGCATAGATGCAGTGGTAGAAATTTGTGGGCTTTGTTTTCTGATTGCCTCTTCTCTAAGTGAAATCAGAAGCAAGGTCATGAACTGAGAGAGAGGACCAGTGCAGAGGTGTTAAAGCAGTGGTTCTCAACCTTCTGGCCCTTTAAATACAGTTCCTCCTGTTGTGACCCAACCATAAAATTATTTTCGTTGCTACTTCATAACTGTAACGTTGCTACTGTTATGAATCGTAATGTAAATACCTTATATGCAGGATGGTCTTAGGCGACCCCTGTGAAAGGGTCGTTCGACTGCCAAAGGGGTCGTGACCCACAGGTTGAGAACCGCTGTGTTAAAGGCTTGAAGGGAGAGGAAAAGATATGAAATAGTTGTCTAGGAAACCGGGAGAGTAAATGGACTGGGATAATATTATGTTATTTCCTGACGACATTAAGTGCCCACTTCAGGTTCATGGTCTTGAATTTAAAGCGAAGAGTGTCATTTTGTGTTTTTCTCCAGCCATGTTCAGCTACGTGGATATAGGAGTGGGTAGGAGTTATTAGTAATGACGAGATGGAGGCAAGGGACTGCAGTTAGGTGGAGAACAAAACTGGAAGAGAGGATTTCAAGGACCTGAGAGGCTAGGGTGTTGGAAGGATCAGGTATTGAGATATTGAAATCACGAAGAATTAAAACATGAATAATTGGAGATAGTGACAGTGAGACAAGGTAAAATCTTTGAGAAACTTCATGGGCACCTACCACAAGGTAGGCTACAAATATATATATAATTTTGTATATTATATGTAATTAATTATATTATATATAATACATCCTGTGACAGGGAATTCAAAGATAGGGATTTTTAGGGAGGCGAAAGGGAGAGTGATTTGGAAGTGGCATTGAGGGCCTCGAGCTGTGGAAGAAAAAATAACCACCGCTTAAAAAGGCTGTAAGGCCCTGGGATAGATCCAGATTTCAGTCAGATCAAGAAAATGGGGGAAGCAGTCAGTAAACAGGGAAATGACATAAGGGATTTTTTAAAAATAAAATAAAACTTTAAAAAATATATAGGGGATTTTGCTGGAGATTTTGCATTCTGGATAGGGTCATTATATAAATTTATCATCCAATCTGGGACACTTTTGAGAATGACAAATGTTAAATTGGCCAGGACAGTAGCACACCGTGCATAAACTGCAATTGTCTTGAGCAAACCAGGATTATGGTTCCAAAGGACATAGTAGAAGGATTTCAGGATCTGGAGAGGTCTAAGAAGTGGGGATAGGTTAGGTAAATACACAAAATTGTATGGGATTAGAACATGAGATGTGTAGGCAGTGACCAAGGAGTTCCAGGGTTCTTGTGATTACTAACATAAACAAAGTTGAAGGGCATAAGGAGCTTAGTTCTGGTGAATTTAAGGCAGATAGTGGTGGCAAGTCTGTGAGTGTTAATAGGGAGAAATGGGTAGGTGTTCAGGGCTTGTCCTTCCCTCCTGGCAATGGGCATGCAGAGTCCTGGAGAAGGGAATGCTATTCTGAGTCAACAAGGACAGCGACTCCATCCTAAGCTCCACTGGGGAAGATCTTGATATTTCTGAAACTCTTCATGCTTCCAGTTTGAATTATTTTGGGAACTGTGACTGGTCTGACTGCAGATGAGCATATTAATCAACCTACCTATGAGAGGCTGAGGATGGCAGAGACAAGGGGCATAGTGGTGTGTCCAACAAAAACTACAGGAAAACACACTGACATTAACAAAAGGAGAAAATACCAAGCTGAACAGGGAAAAAATACAGTCCACCACTTATATCCAAAAAACTTAATTGCACAAGAACAAAATGGACAAGATGATACTTAAGTACTCAAGGACTCTTATACCTCTTTTCTTTTCTTTTTTTCTATATTCATTCCCCCCATGAGTTCATCTAGTATCATAATTTTAATTATCACTAATAATGCTGATGACTTCTAAACTTATCACTCTAGACCTAATATCTCCCCTATATTCCAGATCATATACCAAACTGCCTTCTTGACATCTCAACTTAGATGTCTAATAGATGTCTCAGACTTAATATGTTCAATGCTGAACCCCTGATTTTTCCTTAGAAATTTGTTCCACCCCAGCATGCCCCATTTCAGTTGATGGAAAACTATCCTTCCAGTTACTCAAGCCAAAATACATCGGCCATGACTTTAACCCTAATTCTGCTTCTGATTCTCTTTGGTTTGTCTCTTTTTCTCACATCCCACATCTAATCTATTAGCAAAATCCTTTTGGCTTTCTCTTCAAAATATACTCAGAATTGTACCCCTTCTTACCTTCTCCACCACCATCCTAAACACCATGATCTCTCACCTGGATTAATGTAATATTCTCCTAACTCAGTGGTTCTCAACCTGTGGGTCGCCAACCTGTGGGTTCGGACCCCTTTGGGGGTCGAACGACCCTTTCACAGGGGTTGCCTAAGACAATCGGAAAACACATATATAAATACAGATTGTTTTTGTGATTAATCACTATGCTTTAATTATGTTCAATTTGTAACAATGAAAATACATCCTGCACATCAGATATTTACATTACGATTCATAACAGTAGCAAAATTACAGTTATAAAGTAGCAACGAAAATAATTTTATGGTTGGGGGTCACCACAACATGAGAAACTGTATTAAAGGGTCGCGGCATTAGGAATGTTGAGAACCACTGTCCTAACTCATCTCCCTGGTTCTACCCTTGCCAGCCTTTATTCTATTCACAACACAGAAGTCAAAGTGATCCTTTTATAACACAAATCAAATTATGTCACTCCTATGTTCAAAACCCAATGGCCTCCCCATCTTACTAAAAAAAAATCTATACATCTTATGATGGCTTACAAGATCTGTTCACTGAGTAACTCTCCTCTAGACACACTAACTTTCTGTTGTTCTTTTATACCTGCCATGCTCTTCCCAGCTTGGGGACTTTGCACTTGCTGCCCTCTCTGCCTAGAAAGCTCTCCTTTCCCTATATCCATGCTCCCTGCCTGATATCTCCTTGGCAAGCTCCCCACTTCATTTAGGTCTTGATTGATATGTCTTATCCTTTCTACCACTCCTTCTAAAACACCACCTCCTTTGTCATGCATTCCCTTGATTTATTTTTCTATAAGTACTTTTTACAAGGCTATATATTTTACTTGTTTTATTTGTTGCCACTCCTCCCACTAGAATGTAAGTTCCATGAAGGCTAGAACTTTGTCTCATTCATCACTACATCTCTGGCCCTAACAACAGTACCTGGCACATAGTATGCATTCAAAATTTCAATTGAATGCAGACAAAAGCATAAATAATTAAGTAGATAGAAAATTTAAATGGGATAATACACACAGTGGGGCAGTTGCTCATATGGAAAATAATACAATGGTTAATAAATAATAATCCTATAGAATAAAAGGGTAATATACAAATTGACCCTAACAGCAGAACGACTGGGAATGACTGGTCACTATGACACACACTGACCACCAGGGGGCAGACGCTCAATGCAGGAGATGCCCCCTGGTGGTCAGTGCGCTCCCACGGTGGGAGCTCTGCTCAGCCACAAGCCAGGCTGACGGCTGCCAGCACATCAGTGGTGGCGGGAGCCTCTCCTGCCTCCTCAGCAACGCTAAGGATGTCCAACTGCAGCTTAGGCCTGCTCCCCGCTGGCAAGTGGACATCCCCCGAGGGCTCCTGAGCTGCCAGAGGGATGTCTGACTGCCAGCTTAGGCCCGATCCCCAGGGAGCAGGCCTAAGTCAGCAGGTGGACATCCCCCAAGGGGTCCCAGACTGCAAGAGGGCACAGGCCGGGCTGAGGGACCCCCCCTGCCGAGTGCACAAATTTTTGTGCACCAGGTCTCTAGTATGAGAATAAACTGTTTCACATACCCACAACTGAAAACCTACTTTTGTCCCACCCTGTATATTATTATTTTGAGTAAAATACTGGTTTTAGATTTATTATTAGATACCTTATAGGTTTTTTTATTTTTTAATATATTTTTATTGATTTCAGAGAGGAAGGGAGAGGGAGCAATAGAAACATCTATAATAATAAAAGCATAATATGCTAATTAGACTGGATGTCCTTCTGGATGACCTCCGGACAAAGCCGGGGCTGCAAGGGAAGCCCGGGTCCTGGGTGCCAGAGGGAAGCTGGTGCCAGCAGCCAGGGGAAGGAAGGCCTACTCTTGCATAAATTTCGTGCATCAGGCCTCTAGTAAATGATAAGAGAGAATCATTGATCAGTTGCCTCCTGCATGCCCCCTATTGGGGATAGAGCCTGCAATCCAGGCATGTGCCCTTGACAAGAATTGCACCTGGGATCCTTCAGTCTGCAGGCCAATGCTCTAGCCTCTGAGCCAAACCAGCTAGGGCTGTTTTTTGACTTTTTAAAGTGCTGCATTAAAATGCTATTTTTTGATTACTGAATTTGGTAGAAGTTATAAGTGAAGCCATCTGTACCAGGAGTTTACTTTATGGGAAGGTTTGTATATAAAATGTACATTTCTTTATTAGTTACGGGTATGTTTACATTATCTATTTCTTCTAGAGTGAGTTTTGGTAGTTTGTCTTTCAGATGATTTGTTCATTTTTTCCATGTTGCTGGATTTATTGGCATCATATTCATAATATTCCTCCACTATCCTTTTAATATGTCTAGGATCTATGGTAATGTGCCTGTGTTACATTTCTGATACCAGTAAATTGTATCCTCTTTTTTCTTCCTATTCAGTCTGAATAAAAATTTGTTAATTATAGTGATTTTTTTTTCAAAGAACCTGCTTTTGGGTTTCAATTTTCTTCTACTTTATATTGTAGTGATTTCTGCTGTATTATTTATTATTTCTAATCTTCTGTTTAATGTTGTGTTTTATTTGCTTCTCTTTTTCTAGTTTCCTAAGATGGAAGCTTGGGTCATTTATTTGAGATCTTCCTTTTTCTTTCTTTCTTTCTTTCTTTCTTTCTTTCTTTCTTTCTTTCTTTCTTTCTTTCTTCCTTTCTTTGTTTTGTTTTGTTTGTTTGTTGTTGTTGTTGTTAATCCTCACCCAAGGATATTTTTCCATTGATTTTTAGAAAGAATGGAAGGGAGAGGGAGAGACAGAGAGAAACATTGATGTGAGAGAGACACATCGATTGGTGGCCTCCTGCACACTCCAACCAGGACTGGGAAACCTGCAACCAACACACGTGCCCTTGACGAGACTCGAACCCAGGACACTTCAGTGCACAGTCAGCCACTCTATCCACTGAGCCAAACCAGCTAGGGCTCTTTTTTCTAATGTAAGTGTCTGGTGCTATGAGATTTCCTCTAAGCACTGCTTTAGCCTTTGTCCTCATATTCTGATAAGTCATATTTTCATTTTCATTCAGCTCAAAATGCTTTCCAATTCCCTGTGATTTCTCTTCTCTGACCAATGGGTTTCTTTAAGTGCACTGATTACTTCACAAATATTTTGGAATTTTCCTGATATCCTTCTCTTATTGATTTACAAATTAATTCCTTTTTGGTTAGAGAACATGTTTTACATTATTTGAATCCATTTAAATTTATTGAGACTTGCTTTATCACTCAGAAATTGGTGACTTGGTAAATATTCTGCATGACCCTTGAAATGAATGCATATTTTCCTATTTTGGGTGAACTTTTCTATAAATACTAATTAGGCCATGTTGGTTAATAGTTTTAAGTCTCCTATATCTTTATTTTCTTTCTACTTTTTCTAACAGTTATCGAGAAAGGGGCATTGAAATCTCATATTTGTGGATTTGTCTATTTCTCCTTGCAAACCTATCAGGTTTTACTTCAGGCATTTTTAAGTTCAATTATTTGATAAATTGACCATTTAATCATGAAATGACACTCTATTTCTGGTAATATTTCTTGCTCTGAAATCTACTTTTTCCTATATTAACATAGCCACTTCAGCTTCCTTCTGATTAGCTGGAATACCTTATTCTATCCCTTCATTCCTAATCTATTTGTGTTTCTATATTTAAAGTGACTGTCTTATAGGCAGCATATAGTTGGGTCATGCTTTTTCATACATTTCTCTGTGGTATTTAGGCCACTCATCTTTAATATGATTGTTAATATGGTCTCATTTACATCTGACATCTTGCTATTTATTTCTCTTATCTCATTTTTTCTTTATTCCCATTGTCTTCTCTTTAGATTAATGAGTATTTTTTTGGATTCCAGGTTATCTCCTTTTTGGCTTATTAGGTATAACTTTTGTTGTATTGCTTTGGTAATTGTTTTAGGATTCATAGTATATATCTCTAATTTATCACAACCAGCCATAAGGAAATATTATAACAGTTTATGTATAGTACAAAAACCTTACAACAGTGTCCTTCCACATTCCCTCCCCTTGCTTTTATGTGATTGTTTTTATATATTTTGTTTCTACATATGTTATAAACTCTATATACATTGTATCCTTTTTCCTTTAAATAGTCAATTATCTATTCAAGAGAATTTTAAAATAAGAAAAAATACTATAGTTACTCACACAGTTTCCTTTTTTCAATCTCTTCATTTCTTAATATAGATTCAGGTTTCCACCTGGTATTTTCTTTCTGCCTGAAAGACTGCCCTTAACATTTCTCACAGTAATGACCTATTAGTTATACATTATTTCAGCCTCTGTATATCTGCAAAAGGCTGCATTTTTTCTTTTTTTGAAAATAATTTTGCTGCATATAGAATTATAGATTGACAGTTTTTTCTGTCAGTCCTTTGAAGATGCTGCTTTACTGTTTTGTGACTTACATAGTTTCTAATAAAAATATTTACCATTTTCATGTTTATTTCTCTGTATATAATGTCTTTTTTCTAATCCCTTTTAGCTTTTCTTTTTCTTTGTCACTGTTCTGTGAGCAATTTGATTTTGACATGCCTTGTAGTTTTCTTTATGTTTCTTGTGCTTGGAGTCCTTTGAGTGTTTTTTTAGATTTGTGAGTTTATAAATTTATAATATTTGGGGAAATTTTAGCCATTGTTTCTCCTAATAATTTATCTTTGTCCTCCTCTCTCTCCTCTCCTGGGAATCATACATATATGTATTAGGCTACTTGCAATCGTCCCATAACTCAGTAATGTTCTGTTCATTCATTTTCAGACTTTTTCCTCTGTATTTCTTTTTAATAATTTTCATTCCTATGTCCTGAAATTCACTAATCTTTTTTAATGAAGTGACTAATTTATTCTTAAAACCATCCAATGTATTTTATATCACAAACATGTATTTTCATCTCTACAAATTCAATGTGAATCTTTGTTTACATCTTCCATTTCTCTCCTTAACATTCTCATGCTTGCCTCTACATGTATGAAATATACAGGGGTTGGCAAAAGTAGGTTTGTAGTTGTGAGTACACAAAACACAGTTTATTCTTTATTAATTATTGTGTTTTTTCATATGGACTATTGTAAACCTACTTTTGCCCACCCCTGTATTTATAACAATTTAATGGCCTTGTCCACTACCTCTATTAATCTGTCCAATTTCTAGGTCTTTTACTATTTATTATATTTTCCTGCTTCTTTGCATACCTGGTAATAATTTTATTGGATGCCAAACAGGTGTGAATTTTATGTTGTTTGGCACTAAATTTTCATTATTTC
>NW_005871244.1:1339139-1341658 GCF_000147115.1 Myotis lucifugus | reverse complement strand
ACCTTTTAGCTGTTCTTGGGATGCAGTTAAGTTACTTGGAAAGAGTTTGATCCTTTTGAGACTTTTTTATAATCTTTGTAAATTAGAATCTGGAAAAATAAAAAAATAAAATTGAACGTTCCCCGTTACCAAAAAGGAAAGAGACCTTTTCTTTCTCCCTTTTCTTAGAGGATTTCCTTGAGAAACCTAGTATTTATGAATCCTTCCTTTGTCCCTTTATATGTATGTAAATCTTTTCAAAGACTAAATAAGCCTCCTGCCAGCCTTATAACTCAGATTTTTTTCTTAAGGGTCTGGGAGCCATTCTTTGAAATGTAAACATCAAGGAAGATGTCATCCTAGGAGCTTAGCTTAGGTGCCTTGCTCTAAGCTGAAAGCACCTGCTTATTGTAGAGATATGAGAAGTTTTATTTTTCCTTCACATAAAAGCAATTAACTAGAACAGATGGCTACTCCAATTACCAGGTGAACTTAGGATGAACTATGAAAGAATGTATAATAAACAATGTTTTAAGTCCTCTTACATAGAGACAACTTATCATTCATTTAGGATTTATTTCTGTCTTTGCAATCTCATTAGCAGATTGCCTGTAATGCATCACAGTCTGGTTTAACGCTTATTCAATAATGAAACTCTTTTCTTTCTTTACTCCATTGATGGAGAGGATTTCCTGGACTGGCAAGTAATTTTATCTTTAATTTTCCCCCAATAGAACAGAGCAGCATTTCAATATTGTCCTCCACTGAAGCACTATTCTTCTGAATACTCTACCCAAAGCTCTGTGTATTTCAAGATTTCTCTATTCTGTGGGGGAAAGAGGGAGAAGGGGAAGGGATTAAGATGTGCAAATTGCCAGTAATAAAAACAGTCATGGGGATGTAAAGTACAGCATAGGGAATATACTCAATAATGTTATAATAAGAATTTATGATACCAGGTGGGTACTAGATTTATTAGGGGATCACTTTATAAGGCATATAAATGCCTAATAACTATGTTGTACACTTGAAACTAATATAATATTATATGCCAATGGTAATTGAAAAATTAAAATTATGTTTAAAAATTTTTCTGCACTCTGGATATTGGGGATATCAACTCTTCCCAGTACTGTTTGAGCTCCAAAACTTGTTCTCCATGCTCACTTTTTATTATTTACTAGAAGCCTGGTGCATGAAAATCATGCACTCAGGGGGGTCCCTCAGCCTGGCCTGTGCCCTCTCGCAGTCCAGGAGCCTTCAGGGGATATCCACTTGCCAGCTTAGGCCCGCTCCCTGGGAAATCAGGCCTAAGCTGGCAGTCAGACATCCCTCTGGCAGCCCGGGAGCCCTCGGGGGATGTCCGACTACGGCTTAGGGAGCAGGCCTTAGCCGCAGACATCCTTTGTGCTGCCGTCAGCCCAGCTTGTGGCTGAGTGGAACTCCCCCTGTGGGAGCACTCTGATCAACAGGGGGCAGCTCCTGCATTGAGCATCTGCCCCCTGGTGGTCAGTGTGTGTCATAGCGACCGGTCATTCCCAGTTGTTCTGCCATTAGGGTCAATTTGCACATTACCCTTTTATTATATAGGATTCCCTGACATTGGGTAGTTTCCTCACATACATATACTGATCAGTACTCAACTGGAGACTCTAGGAGAATCCACACACACTACTGTGCCCTGTGAATCAAATCACCTTGTCCTTGAATTTTCAGCTCTGTCTTCTTGACTTAAGGAGACTGCCAGGCTCTGTTTAGGTTTCCCCTGCCTGTGCTGTGACCAGAAAACTCTCCTCTAAAAGGGGAAATTTTAGCCATTGTTTCTCCTAATAATAGATAGGAGAATAGAGAGTCCACCAATAGAACCACACCAATATGACCAGCCCTAATTATAGGGCTCACTTTGTTTATTTTCTCTCAAGGATCATGTCCTTTGCTGCCTGACATTCAATGCCTGAAAACCTCTGTTTTATATAATTTATCCATGCTTTTTAGTTATTTAAGGCAAGAAGGTAAATCCAGTTCCTTTCACTCCATCATGATCAGAATAGAAGAATAGGAAGAGCTACAGACCGGGAGAAAATATTTGTAATTCCCACATCTGACGAATGACTTGTATAAAAATATATAAAGAACCCTCACAACTCAACAGTAAGAAAATAATAACTCCATTTAAAAAATGGCCAAGAATGGATAAAATATCCTCAAGAGGGAGAAAAAATGGTAGTCAAAGAGGCAGATGTGTCCCGAGCCTTATACCAGAGCAGATAGGAGCATCTAAATCAGTGGTTCTCAACCTTGGCTGCACATTAGAATCACATGGGAATCTTTTTAAAATCCTGATTTCTGGGCCTCATCCTCCAAAAATTCTGTTTCTTTGTTATAAGGTGGGGCCACACATTAGTAACAAAGAAACAATTTCCGGAGGATGAGGCCCAGAAATCAGGATTGATTTTTAAAAGATTCCCAGGTGATTCTAATGTGCAGCCAAGGTTGAGAACCACTGATCTAAATCAAACAACATCCACCCAGAATTGGTG
>NW_005871244.1:1333552-1339039 GCF_000147115.1 Myotis lucifugus | reverse complement strand
CACAGCTGGTGAGATAATTAATAGCTGGGAAGGGCAGAGGACACCGGAGAATGGTAGGATTGGGGATCTGGGCTGGAGAGAGTCACAAGACCACCTAGTTGAGAGGGTCAGAAGGAAGCTGCATGGCACCAAGTCCATGTCCCTTGGAAACAGGCATAACATCCAACTGTGGAAAGTAAGTACACAGGGCTGATGGTGGCAGGGGATTCTAGATCTAAGTCCATAGCCATGAGAGGCTGAGCCTGGAGGGGGCAGTCTGAACAACTGCCCAAGCTGCGCAGTGCCAGGGGGCGAGAAACTCGCAGTGGTGCAGTTGTTTTGCCTCTGTTTTGCCTTTGTTTTTATTTGCTAAACCCAGTTCATAGGACCTTTCAAATAAAAACACTCACCTGTGGCTGCTGTGAAGGTGAAGGTGTAGACTTGTGCAGAGAGGCTGTGGAGGAGAGTGGGTCAGGGAGAGGAGACCAAGAGTCCAGCACTGGGTCATTCCTGACCCTCCGGACCTAAGCAGCCATTTTTCTTCTGAAGAGCCAGCCCCTCCAAGAAGCCTCAAGACAGCTAATACAGCCACACCCAGACTATACCCTGAGCCATACAAAGAACACAAAAAAAATCTGAATAGCGCCAGCCCTCATAGACTGGGTTGAAGAGAGGCCATTCAGTCCCAGAAAGTGATACAGCACCCTCCCTACCTATAGCCCTGTCAGAGACAGCCACTTGAGAGATTAAGATTGACAGCAGGCAGACAAGCTAAGTGGGAAGATTGGTCCCACCTGCTTGCAGTCAAGACTGTGGAGATAGACACAAACAGAAGAGCAGCCCCCATGGGACATTAAAACTTGGCTGAAATGAATGACACTCCACTTTTTTATTTTATTTATCTTTTTTTTAATTTTTATTTTTCATTATTTTCTTTGGGTTTTTTGGTTTATTATTTTTTGCATTATTTTTTTCTTCATTCTATTTTTATTTTTATTGTTATTTTACTTTCTCTTATTTTTAATTTTTTATTAAAATTTTTTCTTTCTTTTCTTATCGATTCATTCTCTTTCTACCTCCTCTATACTTAACTGAGGTCCTCCCCCCTATTCATTCAATTCTTTTTTATTTTTTCTTTATTGATTAAGGTATTACATATGTGTCCTTATCTCCCATTGCTCTCCCACCCCCCACACTCATGCCCTCACCCCCCTGGGGTCTGTGTCCATTGGTTAGGCTTATATGCATGCATACAAGTCCTTTGGTTGATCTCTCCCCCTTACCCCCACCCTCCCCTACCTTCCCTCTGAGGTTTTACAGTCTGATCAATGCTTCTCTGTCTCTGGATCTGTTTTTGTTCATCAGTTTATGTTGTTCATTATATTCCACAAATGAGTGAGATCATGTGATATTTATCTTTCTCTGACTGGCTTATCTCGCTTAGCATAATGCTCTCCAGTTCCATCTATGATGTTGCAAATGGTAAGAATTCCTTCTTTTTTACAGCAGCATACTATTCCATTGTGTAGGTGTGCCACAGTTTTTTAACCCACTCATCTGCTGATGGGCACTTAGGCTGTTTCCAAATCTTAACTATGGTGAATTGTGCTGCTATGGACATAGGGGTGCAAATATCCTTTCTGATTGGTGTTTCTAGTTTCTTGGGATATATTCCTATATAAGCTCTGCATCTACCTCCCTTTTTTTCTGGGTGTTTGTTGTTTGCATTTTTTGGTTTATCTTTTTGTGCTGTGGTGTTTTCTCCTCATATATTTTTTTCTTCCTTTGTCTTTTCTCTCTTACCTCTTTTTCTTTTCTCAATATCATTTTTGCTCTCTTTTCTCTCTTCTAATTCTCTTTTCTCTGGTGGTCACTTATATTGGGGTTATCAGTGTCATGCATGCATTCATGTTTTGTTCCCTTTGTGTCATATCTTGTCGAGTTGAATTTTGTGTTGTCCGGTCAATGTGGTAGAGAGTGAGTAATATACCCTGAGAGGAGACTCCATACACAAATGGGACAATAATACTCAAGACTCAACTACACCAAGAGAACCCAAATATCCCAAGGAGGGGGCATCCCTAGATTACCCAGCCCAGAAGACCAGAGAGATTGCACCACTGGGTCCCACAAAACATCTACTGTATAAGACAAACTCAAAAAAATTGGGTGGCAGTTTGATCTAATACATAGAAACAATCACAAAGGAACAGCAAAAATGGGGAAACAAAGAACCACCCCCATTTGAAAGAAAAGGAGGAATCACCAGAAAAGGAAATAAACAAAATGGAGGCAAGCAATTTGTCAGAGAAATAATTCAGAGCAATGGTTATAAGGACTCTGAAAAGGATGGAAGACAAATTCACATGTGTAAGAATCAAGATAAAATGAAGAATGACATAGCTGCAATAAAGAACACAATGTAAAGTGTCAACAGTAGACTAAAAGAAGCTGAGGACTGCATCAGCGAGTTAGAAGACAAGGTAGAAAAACCACTCAAGCACAGCAGCAACTGGAAAGAAAACTTAAAAAGCAGGAGAAGAGCCTAAGGAAGCTTTGGGACAATACAAAACAAAACAACATCCACATAGTAGGGATGCCAAAAGGAGAGGAAGTGGAACAAGGAATAGAAAACCTGTTTGAAGAAATAATGATAGAAAATTTCCCTGGTGTTGGGAATAAAAAAGCCACACAAGTCCAAGAAGCACACAGGGTCCAAAACAAGATGAACCCAAAAATACCAACACCAAGACACATCGTAATTAAATTGGCAAACATCAATGAAAAAGTAAGAATCTTAAAGGCTGCCAGAGTGAGACAAAAAGTTACCTACAAAGGATCTCCCATTAGACTATCAACTGATTTCTCAACAGAAACACATCAGGCCAGAAGGGAATGGAATGAAATATACAAAGTGATGCAAAACAAGGGACTGAATCCAAGAATACTATATCCATTAAGGCTATCATTCAAAATTGAAGGTGAAATCAGGAACTTCACAGACTAAAAAGGGCTAAGGGAGTTTATTACCACCCAACCAGCAATGCAAGAAATGCTAAAGGGACTGCTGTAAAAATAAGACATAGAAAGGGAAGAAGGAACAAAGGCATAAATAAAAATGGTGACAAACAAGTCCCTCTCAATAATAACCTTAAATGTAAATGAATTAAATGCTCCAATGAAAAGACATAGGGTAGCTGAGTGGATAAGAAAATATGACCCATATATTTGCTGTCTACGAGAGACACACCTCAGAACAAAAGACTCACACAGAATGATAGTGAAGGGATGGGGGGAAATGTTCAGGCAAATGAAAATGAGAAAAAAGCTGTGATAGAAATACTTATATCTGACAAAATAGACCTCAAAGTGAAGGCCATAACAAAAGATAAGGAGGGCCACTTCAAAATACTAAAGAGAGCAATTCAAAAAGAGGATATATAACTCTGGTAAACATATATGCACCCAAAACAGGAGCACCCAAATACATAAAAAAGTTCTGGAAGATATCAAGGGAGAGATCAACAGCAATACAATCATAGTAGGGGACTTTAATAGCCCATTGACACCACTGTATAAATCCTCTAAACAAAAAATCAGCAAAGAAACAGCAATCCTAAATGTCTCACTAGATCAGATGGACTTAATTGACATCTTCAGAACATTTCACCCCAAAGCTACAGAATATACATTCTTCTCAAGTGCACACAGGACATTTTCAAAGATAGACCACATATTAGGACACAGGCAAAGTCTCTTCAAATTCAAGAAGATAGAAATCATATCAAGCATCTTCTCAGATAACAATGGCATAAAATTAGAAATCAACTACAATAAAAACAATTTTTAAAAATCAAACACTGGGAGCTAAATAGCATGCTATTAAACAATGATTGGGTTACCAAAGAGATTAAAGAAGAAATAAAAAGCATCCTGGAAAAAAATGACAATGAAAACACAACAATCCAAAATCTATGGGACACAGTGAAAGCAGTCCTGAGAGGGAAGTTCATAACTCTACCATTCTAAAAAAAAGAAAGAAAGAAGAAAGAAAGAAAGAAAGAAAGAAAGAAAGAAAGAAAGAAAGAAAGAAAGAAAGAAAGAGAGAAAGAAAGAAAGAAAGAAAGAAAGAAAGAAAGAAAGAAAGAAAGAAAGAGAGGAAGGAAAGTGGTAATTATCTAATCCTACAACTTAAAGAATTAGAAAGAGAGCAACAAGAAATTTCCAGAGTAAGCAGAAATAAATGACATAGAAACCAATAATAATAATAATAATAATAATAATAATAATAATACAAAAGATCAATAAAACCAAGAGCTGGTTCTTTAAAAGGATAAACAAGATTTATGAACCTCTAGCCAAGCTCACCAAGAAACAATGAGAGAGGACCCAAATAAACAAAATCAGAAATGAAAGATGTGAAGTAACAACCAACCCCACAGACATACAAAGGATTATAAAAAACTAGAGGCCCTGTGCATGGATTTGTGCACCAGTGGGGTCACTCAGCCTGGCCTGTGCCCTCTCACAATCAAGAACTCCACTGGTGCACAATCAGTGAAGTTATATATCAGTGAAGTTAGAAGACAAGGTAGAAAAACCACTCAAGCACAGCAGCAACTGGAAAGAAAACTTAAAAAGCAGAAGAGCCTAAGGAAGGGCTGGAGAGGGCTCCAGGGCATGTCTGGCCTGTCTAGCCCAGTCCCGATCAGAGCCAATCGGGGCTGGCCAGTTGGGGAAGGGCTGTGGGAGGTTGGCCAGCCAGGGAGGGACCCCAGGAGGGCTCCAGGGCATGTCCAACCTGTCTCACCCAGTCCTGATTGGGGCAATAGGGGGGATCAGGGCCATCTTGCCCAGTCCCAATCGGGGCTGATCAGGGCTGAGGAAGGACCAGGGGAGGTTGGCCGCCTTCAGAGGGACTGTGGGAGGGCTCCAAGGCATGTCCAGCCTGTCTCGCCCAGTCCCAATTACCTGGACCCCAGCAGCAAGCTAACCTACTGGTTGGAGCATCTGCCCCTGGTGGTCAGTGCATGTCATAGCTACCAGTCAACTGCTCGCTTAGGCTTTTATATATATACTTAGAGGCCCAGTGCACAAAAATTTGTGCACTCGGGGGGGAAGGGGTCCCTCAGCCCGGCCTGTGCCCTCTCACAGTCTGGGATCCTCAGGGGATGACCACCTGCTGGCTTAGGCCCGCTCCCCGGGGGATTGGGCCTAAGCTGGCAATCAAACATCCCTCTGGCAGCCCAGGAGCCTCGGGGGATGTCCACTTGCCAGCGGGGAGCAGGCCTAAGCTGCAGTCTGACATCCTTAGTGCTGCTGAGGAGGTGGGAGAGGCTCCCACCACCACCGCTGTACTGGCAGCCATCAGCCTGGCTTGTGGCTGAGAAGGGCTCCCCTGTGGGAGTGCACTGACCACCAGGGGGCAGCTTCTGCATTGAGCGTCTGCCCCCTGGTGTTCAGTGTGTGTCATAGTGACCAGTCATTCCCAGTCTTCTGCTGTTAGTG
>NW_005871244.1:1313301-1332612 GCF_000147115.1 Myotis lucifugus | reverse complement strand
AAGGTCTCCCGATCTAATTAGCATATTACCCTTTTATTAGTATAGATAGATACTACAAACAACTCTACTCCAATGAACTGGACAACCTTGATGAAATGGACATATTCCTAGAAAAAAAAAACTAGCTTCCAAAACTCAATCAGGAAGAAAAAAAAAAACCTAAATAGGCTGATAACTACTGATGAAATTGAAGCAGTAATCAAAAAATTTCCAGCAAACAAATGCCCTGGACCGGATGGCTTCACAGGGGAGTTTTACCAAACATTCAAAGAAGAACTAAAACCTATCCTCCTCAGACTATTCCAAAAAAATTTAAGAGGAAGGCACACTTCCAAGCTCTTTCTATGAAGCCAGCGTTACCCTAATCCCAAAGCCAGATAAAGGCAATACAAATAAAGAGAATTAGAGGCCAATATCCCTGATGAACATAATTGTAGATGCTAAAATCCTCAACAGAATTCTAGCAAATCGGATCCAGCACTACATGAGAAAGATCATACACCATGACCAAGTGGGATTTATTCCAGGGATGCAAGGCTGGTACAATATCTGCAAATCAATAAACGTGATACATCACATAAACAAATTGATAGACAAAAATCACATAATCATACCAATCAATGCAGAAAAAGCATTTGACAAAATCCAACACCTTTTCCTGATAAAAACTCTCAGCAACGTGGGGATAGAGGGCTCATACCTTAACATAATAAAAGTTTTATATGACGAACCTACAGCCAACATCATACTCAATGGGCAAAAACTAAACCCATTTCCCCTAAGAACAGGAACTAGACAGGGATGCCCACTTTCACCACTCCTGTTTGACATAATACTAGAAGTACTAGCCATAGTGATCAGACAAGAAGAAGAAATAAAAGACATCCAAATTGGAAAAGAAGAAGTAAAACTGTCATTATTCACACATGACATGATATTGTACACAGAAAACCCTAAGGACTCTATCAAAAAAAAACTACTAGACTTAATAAATTAATTTGGCAAAGTAGCAGGATACAAAATTAATACCCAGAAATCTATGGCTTTTTTAGACACCAACTAGAGGCCCGGTGCATGAAATTCATGCATGAGGGGGGTCCCTCAGCCCAGCCTGCACCCTTTCGCAATCCGGGACTGCTGGCTTCTAACTGCTTGCCTGCCTGCCTGAGGGGTCCCAGATGGAGAGGGTGCAGGCCAGGCTGAGGGACACTCCCCCACCCTGTGCACAAATTTTGTGCACCGGGCCAGTAGTATCAAAATTAAAAGCTTCTGCACAGCAAAAGAAACCATCAACAAAACATTAAGAAAGCCCACTGCATGGGAGAACATATTTGCCATGTATCTCCAATAATGGTTTAATCTCCAAAATTTACTGGGAACTCATACAACTTAACAAAAGGAAGATAAACAATTCAATCAAAAAATGGGCAAAGGACCTAAATACACACTTTTTGAAAGAGGACCTACAGAAGGCCAAGACATGAAAACATGCTCAAAGTCACTAATCATCTGAGAGATGCAAATCAAAACAACAATGAGATACCATCTCAAAACTGTCAGAATGGCTCATCAACAAACGACAAGTGCTGGTGAGAATGCAGAGAAAAAGGAACCCTCTTGCACTGCTGGTGGGAATGCAGACTGGTGCAGCCACTGTGGAAAACAGTATGGAGTCTCCTCAAAAAATGAAAAATGGAACTTCCATTTGACCCAGTGATCCCACTTCTAGGAATATATCCCAAGAAATCAGAAACACCAATCAGAAAAGATTTATGCACCCCTATGTTCATAGCAGCACAATTCACCATAGCTAAGATCTGGAAACAGCCTAAGTGCCCATCAGCAGATGAGTGGATTAAAAAACTGTAGTAAAAAAAAAAAAAACCTGTGGTACATCTACACAATGGAATACTATGCTGCTGTAAAAAAGAAGGAACTCTTACCATTTGCAATAGCATGGATGGAACTGGAGCGCATTCTGCTAAGTGAAATAAACCAGTCAGAGAAAGATAAATATCACACGATCTCACTCATTGCGGAATATAATGAACAACATAAACTGATAAACAAAAATAGAGCCAGAGTCATAGAAGCATCGAACAGACCATCCAAACTAACAGGGAAGGTGGGGGGAAGGGGGTTAGAGATAACCAAAGGACTTGTATGTATGCATATGAGTATAACCAATGGACACAGACAGTCAGTGGATGAGGGCATGTGCTGGGGGGTGAGAGTGGCTGGGAGAGGTCAGTGGGGGTGGAAAAGAGACATGTAATGCTTTAAACAATAAAGAATTTTTTAATGGCCCAATGACTTGAACAATCACATCAGCAAAGAGAATATATTGATGAAAATAGGCACATGAAAAGATTTTCAATATCATTAGCCATTAGCAAATTACATATAGAAACCATGATGAGATACCACTACACATCTATTAGAATGGCTAAAATAGAAAAACTGACAATACCAGTTGCTATCAAGGGTACAGAGCAACTGCAGCTCTTTTCTTTTTTTATCCTCACCCAGAGGATATTTTTTCTATTGATTTTTAGAGAGAGTGTAAGTGAGGAGAGAGAGAGAGAGAGAGAGGAGAGAGAGAGAGAGAGAGAAACATCGACGTGAGACACATGGATTGGTTACCTCCTGCACCCGCCAAGACCAGGGCCAGAGATTGAACCTGCAACCGAGGTACATGCCCTTGTCTGGGAATCAAAACCCTGACCCTTTGTCCTTGGGCCAACTCTCTAAACACTGAGCAAACCCAGCCAGGGGGCAACTGCAACTCTTACATCTTTCTTCAGAATGCAAAACATTACAGCAACTTTGGAAAACATTTTTTAGTTTCTTATGTTAAACATAATCTTACCATATGATCCAGCAATCCCATTCCTGAGTATTTACAGAAATATTCACATAAAACCTGTACACAGATGTTCATAGTAGCATTATTTGTAATAGCCCCAAAGTGGAAATAACCCAAATGTTCTTCAGCGGGTGAATGGATAAACAAACTGTAGTACTATTTGACAATAAAAAGAAATGAACTATTGATTCACTCAACAACTTGCAGAATCTCAGAGGCATTATGCTAAAGAAAGAAGCAAGTCTCAGAAGGTTATATATTGTATTATTCCATTTATATGGCATTCTCAAAAAGATGTAACCATAGTGATGGAGAATGGATCAGTGGTTGTTGTGAGGGCTTGGGAGGGGGTGGGGGTGGAAGGTACAACAAAGGGATAGCAAAAGGGAGTTTGGAGGATAACAGAACTGTTTTTTATTCTGGTTGTGGTTAATGTTACATGAACCTATACAAGTTAAAATTCATCAAACTGCATGCCAACAAAGTCATTTTTACTCTATATTAATTTGAAAATAAAAATTAAAGAATATAGAACATCCTAAAGAGCTTTTGTTTATTTGGATTACGTTGATTGATCAATATTTGCCATAATAGAAGTTAAAAGTGATAAAAATTTAAATATTAATTTGTTCATTTAAAATAACAATACTGAAAACATATTACATAAAATCATACTTGTAATTAAAAATAACTATATATGTATATATTCCAAAATATGCAAAAAATATAATCTCATTGCTTTCCATTTTTGCAAATCTCTTTAATGGCTGGCTTAATAGAATACAGCTATATTTTCATATCTACTTCTGCATCTATCTGTTGCAATATCATAGGACATGTAGCTTTGGGAAAACTCTGCTCTATACTTATAGAAAGAATGATAAGAGTGATAAATTCAAATAAAATCTCAGTACTATTGTAAAACCAGTTTGACTGTGTGGACCCCCAAAGGATCTTGGGGGTCCCCAAGGGTCCCCAGACCTCCCTTTCATTATGCTACTAGAGAATGCCAGAATCTGATAACCTCTTAGGTCACTTTTAGCTTCAACTCACTGATCTAACTTTGTCTTCCCTCTTTGTCTCTGGTACTCAGTGATCTTCCTTTCTTGATTCTAAACATGGCTATATATGTTTTGTCCAGTATTTGTGTATCTGAAGTGGGATGACGGATTTTTCACATCAGCTTCATCTACCTTATCAGCTGTAGGTCTCTCTATAGTCATGGTGCTATTGATCTTTTCCATTTTGTTTCATGTGATTTCCTTGAACCTTTTCACAGTCTTTGTATCTTTTCAGTTATGAGGTTGGTTTGCTTCTAATGTGGCTTTGTAATTTATTTTTCTGTGAGAAGTCAGCTGTCAGTCGAATTGCTGTTTCTATGATGTGATCTGTCACCTTTCTCTGACTTTATTTTCTCTTTCTCTGTTTTTTGCAGTCTGGGTTAGATCTCTTTTTATCCTACTTTGGATTTGCTGGGCTTCTTGAATGTGCGGACTGATTTCCTTCATTAGATCTAGAAAAATTTTCAGCCATTCTCTCTTCAAATATTGACTCTGCCCCATTAATATTCATATTCATATTCCCTTTATCTCACACTATTATCAAAAGTGTGCTGGATTTTCTCATTGTATCCTCCTCATCTTTTTTTTTCCTCACCTGTTTTTTTCCTATTTTTCCCCGTTCTCCATACTGAGGGTTTATATGCTAGCTCATTAACACTCTCTCCACGTATGTCCACATTTCTGCCAGATACATTCATTGAGCTGGTATTTTTCACTTCTATAAATTCTTTTTCTCAATATGCTATGTCACTTTTTATAGGTTTTTCTTCCCTCAGATATTTTCAAGTTAACAATTTGTTTCTTTTTAAATGGTACACATAGTTGTTTCAAAATATGTGCATGGTAATCTATTATCTGAAATCTATTTGGGTCTGTTTGTGTTGTTTATCTCTGCTGTTTCAAACTCAAATTGCCTTGTTTCCTTATGTGCCTGACTATTTTAGTCTGTTTTCTGGTCATTGCTCTTGAAAATTTATTTGTGGGAGTTTCCTGAGGTCTACAATGGATAGAGTCTCATACAGAGGCTTTGTATTTGTTTTTACTGAGCCCCATGGGGTACTACCTGTCTGGGAACCATATAAAACCAAGTTCATAACTTGAAGTTGATTCAGGCCATGGATGATAAAGGTTTTAGAGCTGGAATGGAGCCTCATTTGCTCAGAAATGGATTTTTTTACCCTCTGTCCCCCTTTTTTTACATTTCCTTTGAGCAAGCAAGCTCTGCTTGGTGCCAGGGCAGTTCTCTGAGATTGTTGGGAACAGGGGCAGGCTTTGTTCTGGTTGGCCCTTATGCAGCTAATGTAGCCTTTTGGGATCTCAGGTTAATGCGGAGAGGGTCTCCTATTAAACTCCTACCTTGGGCTGGCCCTAAGCTTTAACTTTTCTCCCTCTAGCCCGTGTGGCTATTGAATCAAAGTTCAGGTGGTCAATGGAGGCAAATGCCCTCAGAACAAATTGGTTTTACTGGTAGTGCACAAACACTCTGCTTACCTTTCTGGTTACAAGCTTTCATCCAAAACTTGGCCTAGAAGCTTTTGCTATCTTCTCAGTTCTTCGGTACTTTTCAAAGATTTTGTCCAACATACTTCTTACTTAAATAGGAAAGTTGAATCAAATAACCAAGCTTGCTATTGCCAGAAACTAGATGTACTCTTCAATGGTTAAACATTCACACTTGACTTAACAAGATCCAAATTCAGGTAATAAATATCCCTATT
This sequence comes from Myotis lucifugus, assembly GCF_000147115.1. Classification (NCBI taxonomy): domain Eukaryota; kingdom Metazoa; phylum Chordata; class Mammalia; order Chiroptera; family Vespertilionidae; genus Myotis; species Myotis lucifugus. The sequence goes on along the minus strand of NW_005871244.1, from coordinate 1,326,967 downwards.
CTACCCCCAAACAATACAAGAGCCTTAGAATACTTTAAATATTAACAGTCTTCTTCTGTCTTACATGTATTTGTGCTCCAATGTTTTTTGCACCAGCTTGTTTTTGAAGTTCCATATTATTCAACATTATATACTTACTGCGTATTTAAATTTCCTCATGTTTACCATTTTTTGTTCACTGTTTCCTGCCTTCTACTCACGGCTGCTCTCTGATTTCCATTTCCTTCTTCCTGAAGTATAGCTTTCAGTACTTATTTTAGTGAGAGTCTATTATTGCTAAACTTTACTTGGTTTATTTTTCTGAAAATGTCCTTATCTCATTCTCAAAAGGAGGAGGAGTTCTCATCAGTGTTCCTACTAACTCTCTTTCTTATGGAAACTGATGAGTCTCCTGCATGTTGTATCATTCCTTTGCAAGTAAAGTATTTTTATTGTTTCTGAGCACATCTTCAATAGATACTGTGTTTCTCTGTGGGGTTCCATGCGCCATGGATTATAAAAATGTACTTGCTTTTGCTGAGGTTCTAGAGGTTTTATTGGTTCTGCTCCAATTTTTATTTTAATATTTCAGCATGGGGGTCCCATAACACACAGTAGGGTAAATTTAGACCCACATCCACATATAACATAGGCCTGAGGGGTATTTCTTCCGGTGGCTCCAGAGAGAGCAAAGGCTCTTCACTGCTTACTTTCCAAACCCCTTTTCATGGACAGAGAAGCTACTAAACGCTTTATCCAGAGATTTAAGTTGCAGCTTCTCTGCCTCTGGTGGACTTTGAGGCTGTATTGTCAGTACCTGCATGAGCATTAGGTTGCTAGCTCTAAGCCCTAGCACTCAGGGCCTGATATCTTAGACTAATACCATGATGGGCCATTGCAAGGTCTGTTTACAATTACTAGGTTGGCTTTAATTTTTCTTTTAGTTTCTTCTGAGATTTTACTCTTTTGTTTCTTAAGCTCAGCTATAAATTAAAAATTTTGATATAGCTTATCTAAAGTTAATATGTGTGTGTGTAGTTGGGGACATGTCATCTTAGTGTGTCATATTGCCAGAAAAAAAAACATACTTGATACATATAATATTGCACCTTATTTATAATTAAGCATTTTTCTTATCAGTTTCTTCCTCATAAATAAACACTTCTTTAAGTTCCAAGGATATAAGTTCCCCTCAGGACCATCTAGATAAAGGGCATATATGAGGCCAGGTCTCTGTAGCATGTTGGATTATTTTCCAGATACACCACCCATGTAGTTTAAATACTTCATTCCCCTGGGATCTAAAATTTCTTAGCACAGTGATTTTCAGCTTTTACTAGTAAAAATTTTAGTAGCAGAACCTTTACTTCAACTATCATTTGGAACCCCCAAGCCCCTACTTGAGGATCTGCTCCAGGTGAAGTGGGGCTGAGTTCCTGGTATTCACCAATTTACCTTCCCCCTTGCTCCCCAAGGTCCTCACCAAGGTGCTCCCCAGAGCACCTTCATAGACTCCATGGACTCCAAGTACCATGGTGTGAAAACAAATTGAATAGATCAGTGATTCTCAAAGTGTGGTCCCAGAACCAGAAGCATGAGCATCACCTGGGAATGTGTTCAAAATGTAAATTTTCAAGCCCCTGTCCCAGATCTACTGAAATCAGAAATTCTGGAGGTGGAACCTAGCAACCTGTGTATTAACAAGCCCTCCAGGTGACTGTGATACACGTTTGACAAGTTATCCAAATAGAGTATCCCATTCAGGATATGTTGGAACAGGGATGGGGTTCAACATAGATTACTGGACAGAATACAGCTGAAAATTGAAATTTCTGGTTACTTAAATTATCACACACTTAACTGTAAGGCTCTTTTCCATTCACCATTTTCTTTTTTCATTTTGTGGATTTCTTATTGAATTGAATTTATTGAGGTGACATTGATTAATAAAATTATATTGGTTTCAAGTGTACAATTCTACAATACATCATCTGTATATTGTATTGTGTGTTCACCATCAAAAGTCACGTTTCCTTCCATCACCATTTATTCCCCTTAACCATCTTCTACCTCCCCCCACCCCCTTCCCCTCTGGTTGTCTGTATCTATGAGTTTGTTAAAAACAAGCATCTATCTTTTTTACTGTACCTGAGTGAGATTATAGACATTCTTGAAGTCCAACTTTGCAATGACCTGGGTCCATTTGAATTGGTTCAGTATGTCAGAAATCATTAGGAAAAGTAGGGAAAAATTAATTCATTAGGCAGAATTAGTGATGCTCCTCATAATTTTTCTTGATAAAAAGATTTCACATCTAAACCTCATAAAATAATGTTGAGCAAAAGTTTAGGCATAAAAGTATACATACTGAATAATTTTATTCATAGAAGCCATAAAAAGGGCCATGCTCATCTACAGTGGAAGAAGTCAGGATAGGAATTATTGACTGGACGGAGGCAGGAGGGGTACCTGATGTACATGTAGTGTTCTGTTTCTTGATCTGAATATTGTTTAAATTGATGTGTTTATTTTCTAGAAATTCGTCAAGTTGTACCCTTATGATATGTGCACTTCCTATATACTATATTTGATATATTTCAATACAAAAGCTTGAAAATGGTATTGGGTCACCTGCAGAGGAAGGACACGCTGCTATGGATGCTGGGTTTCACACTCTCAGAGGACCTGAGCCTTCACATCTAGATGTGACTATATATTTGGTGCAAACACAGGTTCCTGGCACCAAGTCTATTGCATTATGACAATATGAACTATATGGGGACCACTCTGTTTCTTGCTTGAAAAAGACATCCCTGATCTGGATGTCCTATGGATGGGGAAGAAGTGAGGCAGTTACCTATGTGAACTGTGGGCCAGGGTAAGTTTCAGCATCAGGCTACTCCAGGAAATGGGAGGTGGCAGGGTTCTGGATTTTCAAGCTGGTTAGGCCAAGAAACCATATAAAGCAGGTGTCATGGGTAAAAGGGAAGTACCCCACTATTTGGTCCCTCATTCTGAGCTCCATAGGTGGGTAAGTCCCCAACTTGTGAGCACCCATCTTTTTCTGTGCCCTTCTGGGCCCAGATCATAAACCTACGTGTAAACTTAGTTTTCCTGACCTTACCGGCTTGTGAAAGTAGATGGAGTCTCAGTTAAAGAATTAGCTTAAATTACACCAGCCCTTGCCCACATTTGGAATTCAAATAGAATTGCAGCCATGTAAAATAGCCAAATTATGTCTGAAAGCCCCAGTAAGATCACAAACCAATCTATTTTTGGCATCTTCCATGTTCTCCCTTACTAATTCTAGGCCCCATATTCGTTACTCTGCCCATAAATCTGCTTCAGAAGTACTTATTCCTCCTCTGCTCCCATCCACTGAAACTGTGCCCACCATGGGAATGTTGATAAAGGTGCCAAGAGATTTACTTCTTGATCCCCCCTAAAGGCCCCACCATAGAGGTGCCCACCCATGTGCCAGCCTTGTTCAAACATGCCTGAATCTCCATTTGAGCTCAAGGTAACACATACCTACTGAATACATAATGTCCTGTGTCCCACAGTGGTATGATCTGAAAGCAGGCTCTGGCTGCTTTTAGGCTCCATGGCTCAATTGGGGGCGTTGGTGATAGGTAGAAGCATAGGGCTGGGCTTGAATGGCTCCCCTGTTACTGAGGGACAATGAATGGTGTTTTCCAGAGGTGTGTGCTTCAATCAGGAAGTGGCAGGAACAGCTGCTCCCTCTGGTGGTCTGTGCCTTTGTGCCTTCCACCAGAGGCCGGGCGGGGGGGGGGGGGGGGGGGCGGGGGGGGGGCCAGCTTCAGCAGTTGTACTGTTCATATCTCTTAGAACTATTCCTGAGTGCAGGGTATTTGAAAAACAGTTTCTGAATCAGACAAACCCAAAATGAGGAATGTTCTGTTAAAAATGCTAATGTCATACAAGATGAAGAACGGTTGTGGAAATGTTCCAGATTAAAGGAGGCTAAAAAGACATGACAACTAAAAGCAATACCTCACTTTGGGGTGGTGAACACAAAATACAATATACAGATGATGTATTATAGAATTGTACCCCTGAAACCTATATAATTTTATTAACCAATGTCACCCCTAATAAATTCAATAAAAGCAATACCTCAACCTAGAGCAGATTCTGGGACATTTTGTCTCAACTGACAAAATTGGAGTACAAATGGTAAATTGGATAATAACATTGTATCAGTGTTAAATATACTGAAGTTGTTAACTATGCTGCAATGTAGAGAATATGCCTATTCTTAGGAAATGCACACTGAAATACTTAGGCATGAAGGGCTATGATGTATATAATTTACCCTCATATGGTTCAAACACACACACTGCAGGGGGTGGAGAGAGAGAGAGAGAGAGAGAGAGAGAGAGAGAGAGAGGAAGGGAGAGAGAAGGCACGAGCATAAGGTAAAATGTTAGTAATTGGTGAATCTGGTAAAGGGGATACAGATATTCTTCATACTATTTTTATTTTTGAAACTTTCCTGTAAATTTAAAATATTTCCAAATAAAAATGTTTTTAAAATGTAAACGACCATTTCTGTGCAAGCAGTCAAAATCTGTGGCACATGCCTGACTGAACTCTTCCTTTGGCAGAGATGAGGAATGAGGGCTACTAGACACATCTCAAAAAGCAGTCAAATACCTGGCATTAAGTTGCCAAGTGGCATCCAAGGCCACTCATCTCTTGATTTCCCCTGTCCTTTAAGATACCAAAAATACCACTTTTTACAATTTCTCCTGAGGATTATGGGCCCTGGATGTTGGTGAAAATGTGGTTATGAAAGGAAGGTGTATTGGTTCCTTCATCCATCCAGCAAATGTTTTGAATATCTACTATGTGTCAGGAACTGTGCTAGGGGCTGAGGATGCAGCTCAGAATATAAGAGGAGATACAGCCCTGTCTTAAAAAAGCCTATGAGCTAGTTGGAGATGTAAATGTCTATTTCCAAATGAGTTGACCATGAAGTAGACTTGGAAAGCCCTGGGGGATCCCAGCCTTTTATCAGAGCCAGTAGATCCAAGCCCCATGAGTCCGATGCACATTTAGTTTCCCCCCAGGATTTCCTAGGTTATAGATACCTTTGTGTCTCCTGTTGAGAAGAAAAGAAGGAACCACCAGTGCTTACCCCAATCTGGGTGCAGCTCAACTGTTTTGGCTTAGCTCTTTGCAAGCTTCTCTGCCCTCTGTGAGAATCAGGGAAGAGGTCAACATGCCACTCCATTGATGTCCCTGGGCTGATGGACCAGTAAGTTTTGGAGAACAGTCTTAATAGTGATGCATGCCTGTAGGTGAATGTAAAGATATATCCATAATGCTTGTGGAAGGTAAAAACCACCAAACATCTTTATGTGGAAACCTGGCAGGCTGGTGGCCCTACGAGTCCCATCACTGGGGTGCTGAGTCATGAAAACAAGACAGCAGTCTTCTAAATGGACAGAATAATGACTTTTGAGGACAGTTTTGGTTCTCCCCAAATCCTGGGTATGGCACTGATTGTGATGCCCTCTACACAGGGACAATAGTGGAGTCCTTTGCCTTGGGGCTCTAAGTAGTCAATGTTGTAGAGGGAGTTGTAAGTGTGTGTGTGTGTGTGTGTGTGTGTGTGTGTGTGTGTGTGTAACTGCATGTAACACCATGTGTGCCCATGTTGTTCATGGGTCTCGGGTAGGACTGACACTCACCTCTGCTGCATTCTGGTCCTAGTCCAAGGAAGTTTTAGATCCAAGAAACGTTTACTGAGCCCCTACAAAGTTCCAAGCCTTTTACTTTATACTTTGACACATTTTATATCATTTACTCTTTAACAATAACCCTTTAAGGTAGGAATTATCTGCATTGTACAGATGAGAAAACAATTGAAAAGAGGTTCATTGATTTGCTCAAGTATATCATACAGCTTTGTTAAAAAAACACTCATTCACAATACTCTTAGCTGAGGACTGTCTGTGTTGGTTGCTTATCTTACAGTATTTCTTGTTTCCTCCTCTACTGGAGCCATGGCTCCCCTTATACAAGCTCCCTTCTTTCTTCTCTTTTCACTAGCTCTCATGGGCTTTCTTTTTTTAATACTGCATTTAATAGCACAAAAAATCACGAATACAAAGAAACTGGCAAAGGTGTTTGTCAATGAGATATCCCTGCCTCCTCCACTTTTCTGCTTTCATACCCATGTATGTAATGGGCTACATTTGTATAAACTTTTCATTTCCCCCCCAAACATAGAACTGTTATGATTGGTCAGTTGAAGCTGAAACACCCATGGAGAAAGATGTTTTACAGTTACAAGGGCACAAATCCCCCCCCCACTCCACCCCCCTCCCACCCCACACTTTCCCACACAATCTTTTGGAGGAATATAGGATATGTACCAGTGTCAGGATCTCCCTGCCTTCCTCACCAGAGCATTCCTGCCATTTAATTTTCTTTTCAATGATTGTTTAGACTAGAGCCTCTTCTCCCGCCCCTCCTACTTCTTTTCCAATCAGGACCTCTTAGACACTGGGTACTGTTCAATTCTTACTCTGTCAGGCCCATGGGCCACGCAAGTAGTCCTTTTAAATCTCGAAGCCAGTTGTAGCATAGGTGTTGTCATCTTCCATTTCAGGTAGGTCTGTGTGTCACTTCAGTAGGCTTGTGTATTCATTTCTTTTACTTTTTCTGATTCATGTTCCAGGACCTGTTTGTGATAGAACAGTAAATACCCTTCACTGTCTAGAACGTCCTTAATACTGGCCTTGGTGATAACAGCATCATCACACTTGAACCACTGGTCCTTGTGGTGCCGGATGAAGCTGGTGTAGTGGCCACTCTCCAAAGTTCCTTGGTGATTAACCACAGCAAACAAGGAATACTTATTCTCGTCGTTTCCACTACTGGTTGGCAGCTGCAGCTGTCCATTCATCCTGCTTTCTTTACTCGAGGCCATAAATGGTGTCATATCCAGCTCCAGAGGAAAGGATATGTATGTAGTGATCTTGCGCCTCTGTTTAGCCGAGTGTTCGAATCGTTTGAAATGAAAACAGGCAACAACAGGTAACTTATTCATCATGAGCTGTTTGGTAGATTCCTGGTAACTTTGACAACTACCGCATTTGATTTTGGCACTGCTTCCTAGATGCTCTGGCCTTGTAAACCTTCGCAAGCAGTCTGTGAGCGTGGTGGTTCCTGGTATGTGGCTTTCTCCATTCACACTGCTCTCCCTCCCTGGGCTCATGGGCCAGAAGGAGGTGCAAGAACCAGGCAAGTCCAAACTGATGTCCCAGCATGGGTCTATCGTGGTGGAGACACCATGGCAGGCTTGACAGGTGACATCAGACTGCAGGCCACCTGTGAAGATTTGGTCTATGATGCAGTTACAATGGTTGGGATTGTTGGCAGCCTTCCCAACATCATCACCTTTGCAGTGCCGGTGCAGGACATCTAGCGCTGCAATGAGAAACTCGTGGGCATCCTGTTGCCTGTACCCTGCTAAATGACGAGCGTGTATCCATACCAGGTGCAGTAATTTATAGGGAACATGAGGAGAAGGGTTTCCAGAATACAACTCCCGAAAAAGTGAAGACATCTCACAAACCAGACACAACTCCGGACTTGGCATTTCACATCTGTGCCTGTCAGAGAGAAAGAAATCTCTCAAGATTGGAGTGTGGGTAAGGGCCTGGACGATGCAGTTCATAAAGCACGTGTTGCCAAGATTGATTAGTCCTCTTAAACCGATGGTGAAGCTGGAGGTGATTCTTCTTCTCCTCGGGTTGTGTCCCAGCAGTTCTAACTCGGGTTTGGTTGTCTCCCAGGTTGGGTACTTCTCCCCGAGGCCAGGCACTGAACACTGCTGGTAAGAAACCTCGGTTGAGGTGGAAGCTTGTAATTTCAAGGCTTCTCCTTGCTCTTCTTTGGCAATTTGCTCAATGTCTTTGTCATATACATAGTCCTTACACATAAAGCAGTATATACCTCCATAGTAAAGGTCTACAGCTAAGTTGTGTTGTTTCGCCTGGGCGTGCTCATGAATGTGTTTCTCCGTGAAGCAGCCAAAGAAGACACACGAAAGGCAAGAGTGGAGTCTGTTCAGGTGGGTGCCACACACATGGCAGATGCACGACTTTGCCTTGCTTTTCCTGGTCTCCGGGGTTCTACACCACACGAAGCACTGGTAAATCACCCGCAATCCCTGCCTCCAGTTCTCTCCCACCTTAAAGCTGTTCACGTGGGAACAGCCTGGTGGACCCACAGCGAAATCCACATCCAAGCATCCGCCCCCAGGGCCGCGCCGGGGCCGGGGACGGGGCGGGGGCCGTGGCCTAGGCTGCGGTGGGGTACGAACTCGGGTCTGAGGCCGCGGCCGAGGTCGGCGGCGGGGGGCACGACTGCGCCGCGGAGAGGGATCGGGGGCCCGCGGGGGATCGGAGGGAAGGGAGGGGGGAGGAACCTCTTCGCTGTTGCCGCCGCCACCGCTGCTCCGCGTTGGGTTCTCATCCTCCAGCTCCTGCTTCGGCTCCTGCTCTGCCTCCTTTACCGGCTCGGATTCGAGCTCCAGCTTGAGCTCAACCCGGCGGCCAGGAACCTCCTCCGGCTCCACCTTCCCAGTGGCGTCCACCTTCCCCGCTGCCTCCACCTTCCCGGTGGCGTCCACCTTCTCCACCGCCTCCACCTTCCCCTCCACCTTCGCCTCTGTCTCCACCTTTCTCTCCGCCTTCTCCGCCGCCGTCTCCGCCGTCTCCGCCTCTTCTACCTCCTCCGCCTCCACTGGCTGCGGCTCCTCCCCTGATCGCTGGGTTCGGGCGGCCACTGGGCGTGGCGGCGCGGGGGCCACGCAGACCTGGGGTGTCCCCCGCCCGGCCTGAGGGTGCGCGGTGGCTGTGGCAGCTGGACCCAAAAGGGACTTTCACTGAAGGAGGGGCGGCGGAAGCAGGCGACGCCTCCGGGATCCTCCCGCCGAAGCCCCCTAGCGGAGGCCGCTTCTGCAGCCAGGCCCGGTTTCCTTTAATTCAATATTTCCCAAACTTGCTTGTTCCCGAGAATCACGTGGGGAGTGTGTTAAAATTACAGATTCCTCGGCAACACCCGCTAACCCACTGAATCAGAATCTCGAAGGGAGGTGCTCCGGAACCTGTGTCTTTAACTAGGGCCCGAGAGGATTCTTATGATCAGGCAAGTTTGGGAAACACAGCTCTAATTCATTGAGGCTGGCGGGAAGGGGGGCGGGGACCGCGCAGTCTCTTTAAGGCGCTTCCAGTTCTTGGCTCCAATCGCAGCTCTGACCCCCTTCGTCGTCTCCTCCCCACTCCTCGTCCTTCCCTCGGTCCAGGCGGCTTTCCCCAGGACTGCGGGGCCGGGGACACAGAGATAACCAAGTCCAGAAATGTCTCTGGGGCTGTGAAATGTCCCCTCGGAGGCCAGGTGCTGAAGAGCGCAGTCAGGAGCTATGATAGAACATCATCTCTGTGGCTGAGCCTGCCCTCTGAGCCAGTCCCACGCTCCCCTTCCACCTCAGGTTCTGCCCCGCCCCCCCCCCCGTCCCCCTCTTCCCAATGAAGCCCCAGATCCATTCTGGGACCGGCCTGGACCTTAGACTCCCAAGGCCGCTGGACCTGAAGAGGCACGTCCCTTTGCCCATTTATCGGCGTTCCGCAGAAGCTGTGCCTGCTCCTCGCCTCTTCCTCTGGACTCCCAAAGCGGTTGGACTTCTGGCCCAACAGATGCTGAGCAGCTGGGGGAGGGAGGGGAGAGAGGGCGCGGCATCAGGAGAGACCAGGCACAACAAAGCCATGCTTACAGTTGGCACCTCGCCTATGGCTGAGAGAGAGGCCGGAACTACAGGACCACACCACAAGACCCTCAAGCACTAGCAGGTGGGAATTGCGGGGGGGAGCGGGGGGGGGGCGAGAGTAGGGCTGGGTCTGAGAGCTACTGCTGGCAATGGGTAGCAGCACTACCGGTCGCAGGAGAACTGAGCTCGGAACAGGTGTCTCAGATCTTGGGCATGTTGGGGGACGTCGTGGAGGGGCCACAGGCGCTGGACCCAGGGAGGACAGCTCAGGGCTGGCGTCAGGATAGGACACAGAGGACAAGTATTAACCATTTTTGGAGGATCAGGGGAGAGTGTGTTCTAGGAAGAGTCAGCCCCTGATTCCTGTAGGCACCGCTGGGATTGTGGGGCTATACTGCTGGATGATACCCTGGCAGAGTTCTTGGTTAGCATGGGATTTTAAAGATATGTGAGCCCGGCCAGTGTTGCTCAGTGGTTGAGCATCAACCTGGCCCCTTCCTTCAGGCAGGAGGGGTGCTGAGGCTTCCAAGGGTTAGCAGTATGAATTGGTTGTCAGGAATCAGGAGCCCTGAGGATAGGATGCCTGGTTCCCATACAGCTGAGGTCCCCAGAGTGGACCTGGTGCCTCCCCTTCCTAAGCCAACTCTTGCTTCAATTCCTTGAAGCACCACAGCATCTTTCCAATAAATCCTGCCCTTTGTGGCCTGCAACCAGAGGAACTGCAACTAGTTCAGCCACTGAAGGATTCCTGCTCCTGCTCTTGCTGCTAAAAATGACAAAGGTCATGGGGGGCTGGAGACCAGGAGGTACTCTCATCCCACCTCCACAGAAAAACAGACATCAAAGAGAACTAGATCTCTGTGTACCTGGGACTGTCTACTACTGAAAACACCATGGCAACCCAACTGCCTTACTGATCAACTTCCTGCAGAAGCCCTCTGGTCCAGCATGTTCTGGAAGGGGGGGGGGCGCTCTACCATCATTCACTCGACAAGTGTCTATTCAGCTCCAATCCAGAGCCAGGTGTTATACTAGGAGCTGTGGACACAGCACTGAAGGATGCAAACTTGCCCAGTGCCAGAATCAGGACTGGGAAGTATCTAGGTCACCAGCAGACAAGAGGCACCAAAATCAAAAGAATCAAGAAAAAATATCAGAAACAGTTTGATATTCTTTTTAAACAGTTTTCCTCCTTGGAAAAGTTAGAATTTTGTTGTGCTTCTTTACATTCCTTTTCTGATTGCATGTTGCTTTCGCTCTGAATCACATGTAAGGGTGTCAGCATAATCTTTTTTTTCCTTTCTCACTTCCTTTTTATTTTAACTACTAGAGGCCCAGTGCACGGATTCGTGCAATGGTGGGGTCCCTCAGCCTGGCCTGGACCCTCTCACAATCCAGGACCCCTCAGGGGTTGTCGGAGGCCCGGTGCATGAATTCGGCCTGATACCCACAGGCCAGGCCGAGGGACCCCCCACCAGTGCACAAATCCATGCACCTGGCCTCTAGTATGCATATAAGATCTTTGGTTAATCTCTTCTGGCCCTCCCCTGTCCCCCTTTCCCTCTGAGATTCATCAGTCTGTTCCATGTTTCCATGCCTGTGCTTTGAGTGTCTGCCCCCTGGTGGTCAGTGCATGTCATAGCTACCAGTTGAATGGTGGAACAGTAGCCGGTTGCTTAGGCTTTTATATATAGACTAGAGGCCCAGTGCACAAAAATTTGTGCACTCGGGGTGGGGGAAGGTCCCTCAGCCCGGCCTGTGCACTCTCGCAGTCTGGGACCCCTCGGGGGATGACCATCTGCTGGCTGAGGCCTGTTCCCCAGGGGATCGGGCCTAAGCTGGCAATCATACATCCCTCTGGCAGCCCGGCAGCCCTCGGGGGATGTCCACTTGCCAGCAGGGAGCAGACCTAAGCTGTAGTCGGACATCCTTAGTGCTGCTGAGGAGGCAGGAGAGGCTCCCACCACCACCGCTGTACTGGCAGCCATCAGCCTGGCTTGTGGCTGAGCAGAGCTCCTCCATGTGGGAGCTCACTGACCACCAGAGGGCAGCTCCTGCATTGAGCGTCTGCCCCCTGGTGGTCAGTGTGTGTCATAGTGACCAGTCATTCCCAGTCTTTCTGCTGTTAGGGTCAGTTTGCATATTACCCTTTTACTATATAGGATAGAGGCCTGGTGCACGGGTGGGGGCCAGCTGGTTTGCCCTGAATGGTGTCCCGGATCAGGGTGGGGGTCCCGCTTGGGTGCATGGCCAGCCTGGGTGAGGGGCTGATGGCTGTTTTCAGGCTGCCCACACCCCCTTCAGGGTGGGGGTCCCCACTGGGGTGCCTGGCCAGCCTAGATGAGGGGCTGATGGCTGTTTTCAGGTTGCCCGCACCCCCTTCAGGGTGGGGGTCCCTACTGGGGTGCCTGTCCAGCCTTGATGAGGGGCTGAGGGCTGTTTTCAGGCTGCCCGCACCCCCTTCAGGGTGGGGGTCCCCACTGGGGTGCCTGGCCAGCCTGGATGAGGGGCTGAGAGCTGTTTTCAGGCTGTCCGCACCCCCTTCAGGGTGGGGGTCCCTACTGGGGTGCCTGGCCAGCCTGGATGAGGGGCTGAGTGCTGTTTTCAGGCTGGCCACACCCCCTTTAGGGTGGGCGTCCCCACTGGGGTGCCTGGCCAGCCTGGATGAGGGACTGAGGGCTGTTTTCAGGCGGGCCAAGCCTGCAACTAAAGCTCCCAGTCGCTCCTTTTTTTCTTTTTCTTTTTTATTCTGGGATTTATTTACCTTCTGTAATTGAAACGTTGTTGCGGCTCCAGCTCCGAGGCCGCTGGCTGAAAGCAGGTACCTGGGGTTTGTTTAGCTTCTATAATTGCAACATTGTTGCATCCGGAGCTCAGAGCTGGGCCGTGGCAGGCAGGGAACCTTGGCTTCCTCCATCGCCGGGGCAACCAAGCCTCATGTTTGCTTCAGCTGCGTGGCTGCCAGCCGCCATCTTGGTTGGCAGTTAATTTGCATATCACCCTGATTAGCCAATGGGAAGCGTAGCGGAGTATGGTTAATTACCATGTTTGTCTATTATTAGATAGGATAGATAGATAGATAGATAGATAGATAGATAGATAGATAGATGGGTCTTGATTTGAAGAAAATAAGTTTGATAGTTTCTAAAAGGGCACAATATAATATAATCAGGGAGACAAATACCAGTATATATGGTATATAATTGACTGGACAATTCTGTAAGTTTCTGTACAATTTGTTAATGAACTGGATCTTAAAGATATGTGAGCCCGGCCAGTGTGGCTCAGTGCCTGAGCATCAACCTATGAACCAGGCAGTCACAGGTTGATTCCCAGTAAGGACACATGCCTGGGTTGTGGGCTCAATCCCCAGGAGGGGTTGCAGGCGATAGCTGATCAATGATTCTCTCTCTCCCTCTCCCTTCCTCTCTGAAATCAATAAAAATAATAATAATAATAATAAAGATATGTGAGTCATGAATATAATTTCAAGAATAATGGTTATTTAAACAATTGGTTGCTTTTAAAAAAAATTTTGTTTTATTGCTTAAAGTATTACAAAGAGTATTACATATGTCTCCTTTTTTTTCTCCCCCTTAACATTCCCCCAGCCTCCCCTACCCCCCAGTGTCTTATGACCATTGGTTATGCTTATATGCATGCATACAAGTCCTTCGGTGATCTCCTTACCACACCCCTCCCGCCCCCCAATCCTCCCCGGCCTTCCGCTGTAAGATTGAGTCTGGTCTGCCCCAGAATCCAGTGTTTGTTCATCCAGTTATAATGGTCCTTAATGATCCATAATGGGTAAGATCAGGTGGAATTTTGCGATCGATGAGTGGCTAGTTGCACTAGAGATAAAAGCGCACCAGGTCCGTCCGA
>NW_005871244.1:1250807-1313201 GCF_000147115.1 Myotis lucifugus | reverse complement strand
ATCCATGCTGTTGCAATGGTAAGAATTCCTTCTTTTTTACAGCAGCATAGTATTCCATTGTGTAGATGTAACACAGGTTTCTAATCCATTCATCTGCTGACGGGCACTTAGGCTGTTTCCAGATCTTAGCTATGGTGAATTGTGCTGCTATGAACATAGGGATGCATATATCCTTTCTGATTGGTGTTTCTGGTTTCTTGGGATATATTCCTAGAAGTGGGATCACTGGGTCAAATGGGAGTTCCATTTTTAACTTTTTGAGGACACTCCATACTGTCTTCCATAGTGGCTGCACCAGTCTGCATTCCCACCAGCAGTGCATGAATGTTCCCTTTTCTCCACATCCTCTCCAGCACTTGTCATTTGTTGATTTGTTGATGATAGCCATTCTGACAGGTGTGAGATGATGCCTCATTGTTGTTTTGATTTGCATCTCTCAGATGATTAGTGACTTTGAGCATGTTTTCATATGTCTCTTGGCTTTCTGAATGTCCTCTTTTGAAAAGTGTGTATTTAGGTCCTTTGCCCATTTTTTGATTGGATTGTTTATCTTTTGTTAAGTTGTATGAGTTCCCTATAAATGGTGGAGATTAAGCCCTTATTGGTGATAACATTGGCAAATATGTTCTCCCAGGCAGTGGGCTTTCTTGTTGTTTTGTTGATGGTTTCTTTTGCTGTGCAGAAGCTTTTTATTTTGATGTAGTCCCATTTGTTTATTTTCTCTTTAGTTTCCAATGCCCTAGGAGCTGTATCAGTGAAGAAATTGCTTTGGCATATGTCTGAGATTTTGTTGCCTTTGGATTCCTCTAGTATTTTTATGGTTTCCCATCTTACATTTAAGTCCTTTATCCATTTTGAGTTTATTTTTGTGTATGGTGTAAGTTGGTGGTCTAGCTTCATTTTTTGCATGTATCTGCCCAATTTTCCCAGCACCATTTATTGAAGAGACTGTCTTGACTCCATTGTATGTTCTTGCCTCCTTTGTCAAATATTAATTGAGCATATTGGTTCGGGTCAATTTCTGGGTTCTCTATTCTATTCCATTGATCTATATGTATGTTTTTGTGCCAGTACCAAGCAGTTTTGAGAACAGTGGCTTTGTAATACAGCTTGATATCAGGTATTGAGATCCCACCTACTTTGTTCTTCTTTCTCAGGATCGCTGCAGCTATTCGGGGTCTTTTTTTATTCCAGATGAATTTTTGGAGAGTTCATTCTAGGCCTGTGAAATATGCTGTTGGTATTTTAATGGGAAGTGCGTTGAATTTATAGATTGCTTTGGGTAGTATGGACATTTTAATGATGTTGATTCTACCAATCCATGAACATGGTATGTTCTTCCATCTGTTTGTGTCTTCCTCTATCTCTTTTTTCAACGTCCTGTAGTTTTCTGAGTAGAGGTCTTTTACCTCTTTAGTTAGGTTTATTCCTAGGTATCTTAATTTTTTTGGTGTGATGGTAAATGGTATTGCTTTTTTAGTCTCTCTTTCTGTAAGTTCACTATTGGTGTATAGAAATGCCATAGATTTCTTGGCGTTGATTTTGTATCCTGCTACATTGCCAAATTCATTTATTAAGTCTAATAGTTTTTTGATGGAGTCTTTAGGGTTTTTTATGTACAATATCATGTCATCTGCGAATAAGGACAGTTTTACTTCTTCTTTTCCAATTTGGATGTCTTTTATTTCTTTCTGTCTAATCACAATGGCTAATACTTCTAGTACTATGTTGAACAGGAGTGGTGAGAGTGGGCATCCCTGTCTTGTTCCTGTTCTTAGGGGAAATGGTTTTAGTTTTTGCCCATTGAGTATGATGTTGGCTGTGGGTTTGTCATATATGGCTTTTATTATGTTGAGGTATGATCCTTCTATTCCCACCTTGCTGAGAGTTTTTATCAAAAATGGGTGTTGGATTCAATTGGTTGCTTTTTTTGATCCTTTATATATATACTTTTTCATTCTGAGAAAGTAGATCTACTAATCCTGGAGCATTATCTAACAATCTTTTTGATGCCTAGTGCTTAAATGGGTCTGGAGTCAGTCCTGGGCAAATGGAAACCATCTCTATCTCACAAAGACTCAACCCAAGGCTAGCAGAAGGGGCTGACCTAAGGCGAGACCCCTCCTCATTACAGTCACAGCACCAGAGATTGAATACAACTCTGACCACAAGGTGGCAAAAGAGTATATTATACTCCCTTGAATGTTTGTTTTGTATGTTTGTATAAAACTACTGGCTTATATAAAAATACTCTCTAAATATTTTTTAGCTCTGCCAGTGTGGCTCAGTGACTGAGGGTCAACCCATGAACCAAGAGTTTACCAGTTCAGATCACTGTCAGGGCACATGACATGGTTGTGGGCTTGATCCCCAGTAAGGGGCGTGCAGGAGACAGCTGATCAATGATTCTCATCATTGATGTTTCTATCTCTCTTCCTCTCTCTCTAAAATTAATAAAAACATATTTAAATTATTTATAAAACATAGATATTAACATTGTGCTCTACACATTGAGACATCTAAAATTTTGCATCAAAAATGTCAGTTAAATGGAAATAATGTGATCTCTGAAAAAATATTGACATTCACAAAACTGTTACATCACAATTTCACATGAAACCTAAATACCTTAATGATTTGAGAGCCACCATCATCTGTTTTAAAAATTCATAGTTAAGCTCTTCTTTGATAGTTGGAAGTTGTATGTTTTTCCTTTTCTCCCTGAGTTCTTAATTCCATTCTATTCTAACAGAATTTTGTCCCAATAATATATATTTTTTTCACTTAAAATTATTTTATTGATTATCCTATTTCCCTGCAGCAAAATATATATATAAATTTTTTGCTATTTGAATTCTTTTTAATGTTCCTGTGATCCTAAAGCTCTAAGTAAGTGCTGTTTAAAAATTTACTCTTGCTTGCCCTGGCTAGTGTGGCTCAGTTGGAGTGTCATCCTGTACACCAAAAGGTAGTGGGTTCGATTCCTAGTCAGGGCATGTCCTGGACGGGTGGGGGGTGGCAAGTGATTGATGTTTCTCTCTCCCACTTCCTCTCTCTAAAATAAACAAATAAATTTTTATTTTTGCTTGTGTTATCATGACAATTAGTATTAGAATATAATAATGGATCGAAATATTGTAAATATGTTACAAAATTTGAAAGGTAATTGTTAAACATCAAAGAAAAAGAATTATTAGAGATAGATAAGTCTTTGTTTTAATTTAGTGGGTGTATCCATGGATAGATATTGCCTATTGCTAGAATTAGACAAGATTCAGCATCAATACTCTTCCTACTTTTTGCTTTGTTAAATGATAACACACAGAAACCTGATTTATATAAATAAGTCAATGGGAATGGACATTTTGTTTTAGCAATGTCACTCAAGTCTTTGAATTCCTTTGCAGATATATTGGGGAAATATTATAATATGGTATATCTTCAAAAAAATTTTTCATGATTTATCAGCTGACAGCAACATGGGGTTCTCCTTCCATTTTATTGGAAGCCATTTAAGTTGCAAAAGGATTTGACCCCCCCCCATTCACTTGTTAGAGCAATTTATTTCTTCATCATTGATAGCAATGTTTGGAACTGTCTCTCTGACACCCTGAGGATTTTACACTGCAGGGCAGTGCACGCAGGAAACAGTTGAGATGAGTACAAGATATGCTTTTCTATTGAAAGTGCAAAAAGGACTGGTTTGAAAAGGGAGATGGAAAATAGAGAGCCAGCTTGATTCCTCCACCATAATTGTGTTTTCTGGCAGATCAATTTTTTAGAAAATATAAAATACAAAACTTGAGGATGTAGACATTGACCCCCTTAAAACTCTTCCTGTACCCCCTAGGTAATGCACACTCCACTTTTTTTGGGGGGGGCACACTCCACTTTTAAGGTTGCTGGTTTATATTTATTATAAAAGTAATATGTATAGTATTTGTGGTTTTAAAAATGGTATATAAGAGGGCACAATATGAAAAGTTAAAGCTCTTCTCTCCCCTGCCAATCATACTCAGTTCTATTCCCCTAAAATAACCACTTGTTAATAGTTTCTCACGTATCCTTTTAGAAATTTTCTAGCAAATACAAACATGTTTTTACCTGTATCCTTTTATGAAATAGAAATGAGACTGTAATAAACAGATTGATCTACACTTTAGCAGTTGTATATTGGATACCAGGCAGTGCTCTCTTAGTTGACTTACACATCCAGTGCAATGACAAAAAAAATTCCAATGACTTTTTTTGGAGGGAGGGAATTTTAAAATTAACATGGAAGAATAAAAGTCATTTTCCCTTTCCTATTTTCTCCTTCTTCCTCACAGAATGAAGATTTAATGGCTGTAGGTGAGTAGCCATCTTACAGTAAAAAAAACTGATTGCCTCTAGATCTATTCTTACATGAGAGAAAAATGCCATATTTTACATCTTATCATGTTTCAACATCTCTGAAATCATTGGAGGACAGTTACTGATTATATTTACAGCATCTTTTTCTTTCTTGGTTGTACATAAAATAATGGTGTGTCTTACAGCCAATAGTGTCTTAGGATCAATATAACACTGGAAACATCATCCTGTTTGAGCCTTTGTTATTTGCATTCCGGTTATATGTATCACTACCATTCCTAAGTGATAACAGGCTTTCTATTTTACTCCTAGTGAAGTCCGAAGTCCTTTTCCTGGCCTTTAAAGCCCTACAGCAGTGGTTCTCAACCTGTGGGTCGCAACCCCTGTGGGGTTGAACGACCCTTTCACAGGGGTCGCCTAAGACCATCGGAAAACGCATATATAATTACAGATTGTTTTTGTGATGAATCACTATGCTTTAATTATGTTCAATGTGTAACCATGAAAATACATCCTGCATATCAGATATTTACATTACGATTCGTAACAGTAGCAAAATTACAGTTATGAAGTAGCAACGAAAATAATGTTATGGTTGGGGGTCACCACACCATGAGGAACTGTATTAAAGGGTCGCGGCGTTAGGAAGGTTGAGAACCACTGCCCTACAAAATCTGGCCTTGGTCTCTTAAACCTCACTTGTTATTAACTCAGCCTTACCTCAAACAAACTAGATCTAATGCTGCTCCTTGAATAAGCTAAGCTAGCTCCCACTTTCAAGCCTATCCCCCTATTGTTTCCTCTGCTTGGAAAGCTCTTCCCCTAGAAATTCTCATGATTTCCTCCCTTTCTTCTTTAGATTGCTGCTTAAATGTCACCTTGTCACAGAGTCCTTCCTTGGCCTCTGTATACAATAAGATTCCATCTCTGCTTTATTTTTCATCAAAACACTATCACCACACGATATACTAAATATTACACACACATAAAAATTATTATAATGTAAATTCCATGAGAGTAAGATGTTCACTATTCTATTCCCAATCAAAAGATTGAGCATCTGTGCCATCAAAGTCAGGAAAGGGAGGCCCTGTCAGGTGTGGCTCAGTTGGTTGGAACGTTGTCCTGTACACCAAAAGGTGGCTGGCTTGATTCCCTCAGAAAGGAGGCAACCAATAGATTTTTTTCTTTCTCCCTTCCTCTCTCTAGAATCAATTTTATAAAAGTTAGGAAAGGAGAGGATTTAAAAAGTGGAGCTGAAAAAATATTCAAAGAAATAACAGCTGAAAATTTCCCAAATGACATAGACCTATAGGTTTAAGAAGCTGAACAAACCCCAAACTGTATAAATAAAAAGAAATCCATGCTATATGAACATACTTCTTCATTCACAAAAAGTGATTTGTATAAATTAAATATAACCCCCGTATCAGCTATCCTGGCTGGGACTCTGCCATTTCTTGGCCACCATATGTTGTCCTGCTGCGACAATGAGCCTGATTGGCCAATGTTCTTCTTGGCCACTAAGAGCCATCCTGCTGGGAGGGATGAAATGGGGAACTGGTTTCATGAAGTCACACTGTAGATGAGCTCAGGCAAGGTGCTTAACCTGAATCTTCCAACCTAGAGTTGAAAGCAGTAGAAGATTCAGGTGCTTCGCTTTCTGTCTACCATCATATAGGCCTCTATGACTTATTTAAAAAAAATAAGAATTTCATTTCCCTAGTTATAAATTCATTCTTTTAAAATTTATTTTAGTTTTATTTTTCAATTACAGTTTGCATTCAACAAAAATTATTATTTTTGAGTAGAAATGACAGTGACAGCAGATCATAATTAGTCAGGCCTCAAGTCAGCAAATACAGGGTGGGGAAAAAGTAGGCTTACAGTTGTGAGTGCATAAAACAGAGTTTATTCTTGTATTATTATTTATTAATTATTGTATTATTTTCCATATGAACTACTGTAAACCTACTTTTGCCCACCTCTGTATATTGGGAAGACCTCTGACATAATTGAGAAGACCTCTAATATCTTCACATTGTCACTATGTATTTGGGGAGCTGTAACTATGGCAGAAAAAATCTGCTACCAATAAATGTGACATGGAGGGAATCCACCATCCTGGGGATTTTTGGAGAGTATTTTACTGAGTGGATTTATCAACTGGGATGGGGTTTCTTAAGAAAGATTTGTTTCTAGTATAAGCTCACTTTACTTAAGAATTAAGAAAGATTAGGGAGGAAGGGGCAGAAGATTCTGGAACTATATTCTCTTGGGTGAAAACCATGTTATCCCTAGTGCAGCAGCAGGAAGCCAGTACGGTTAAAAAAAAGAGAGGAGATTACCAGCATTTGTGACAGTTTTCCCTTTTCAAAAAGTGGAAAGAAAGAGCAGTCACAATCTAAAAAATGTGTGGTACAGTGCTGACCTATTTTTCTGTGGACAGATGAAAGTGGTAGGCCAGTTAGTTTCAGTCCTAAAGGTTAAAGGGCAACAGCTCTAACAAATGGAAAACTGTGGAAAGATGGAAAGATAGTCACAGTGACTCACTGAGGACTCTTCTTTAAGAAGTAAATGGAGCCCTAACCAGTTTGGCTCAGTGGATAGAGCGTCGGCCTGCAGACTCAAGGGTTCCAGGTTCAATTCCGGTCAAGGGCATGTACCTTGGCTGCGGGCACATCCCCAGTAGGGGGCGTGCAGGAGGCAGCTGATCGGTGTTTCTTGCTCATCGATGTTTCTAACTCTCTATCCCTCTCCCTTCCTCTCTGTGAAAAAATCAATACAACATATTTTTTAAAAAAGAAGTAAATGGAAAGAATCTGTCTGAAAGTGATGAGGTATTTGAGGAGTGCCAATGCAAGGAACAAGCCCCTATCATTATGGTGCACCCACCGCCATTTGACCTTTACTAAGAGGGCAAGTCTGCACATGAGGCTGTTAAGATGACTCAAACAAGAAAGATGATTTGCAAGGCATAAAATAAACCTACAAGAAGGAGCTGGGACAAAGCAGCCTGGGGCAACCAAAAAAAAAAACCTACCCTGCTCAGACATCCACCCACCCTGAAGTGTGATAGCCATTTATCATTGAAAATCTTGAAGTCCAATGAGTCCAACAATATTTTCAAGGCCATGAAAATGTCATAAGAACTGAAAAGTTTTCCAAATGGCTAAGGTAAGGGGCAACAAAACACTGGAGAGAAGAGGCAGCTGTAAGAGGCTTTGCTCAGACAGGTGATATGGGGATATGTAGAAGGAGATGAGAAAACATACAGGGAGCATTTAGGAATTGGGTCAATTAGAAGGCAATGGGAGGAGGGAGAGAGAAGAGAGAGAGAGAGAGAGAGAGAGAGAGAGAGAGAGAGAGAGAGAGAGAGAGAGAGGTATCCTCATGAGAATCATGAGGAAGATATTTTGCTGGTCATCACAAAGGCTAGATGCTGGATAGTCATACCATTCAATTAGTATGGAACCCCTGGGTTTCCCAGCCCCAGTAATAACAACAAACACTCAAAAAAATTGAGCCCTATGGCCAATTTTCCTCAATGGATAAAGCGTTGGCCTATGAACCAAAGGGTCCTGGGTTCGATCCTAGTCAAAGGCAGGTACCTCAGTTGTAGGCTTCTCCCAGGCCTGGGTCCTGGTCGGGGCATGTGCAGGAGGCAACCAATTGATGTGTTTCTCTCACATCGATATTTCTTTGTCTTTCCCTCTCTCTTCTACTCTCTCTAAAAATCAGTGGAAAAATATCAAGTGAGAATTAAAAAAAAGAAAACTTGAAAATTCAGCACTTGGATCCTATAATGTGAAATATGGAAAGATTATATGACTTTCCAATTATTATAACCAAAAGAACTAGGAAGTCAGAACAAAATAGTTGGGGCTGAATACTTTCTAAAAACCATCTAGAAAACAAACTTTTGGTGGTGAACTAAAGGCTTAGGGATGGTGAGTCCCTGCAACAAACCAACAGTATTTACCTCTTCTTAGAGACATGGGCCAGTGGAATATCCAGTATTTGGTGAACTCTATTTGGCACCACCTATGCTATTCTTCCTATTAGAGAAGAAGGAAGTCTGACATAAGTTAGGTGCACAGACTCTGGAGCCATCATTGCCAGTATTCATAACCTATCTCTGCCATTTCCTAGCTATGAGAGCTTGGGCAGATTATTTAACATTTCTGTGTTTTAATTTCTTCATCTGTAAAAATAGATATAGCAATAACAACTACTCCATTTTAGCATTGTTGTGAGTGGTGACTGTAAATGTAAAATGATTCATAACAAGCAATAGCTCTTATAAATATTATTTTTTATTATTATTATTTTCATTTTGCTAGGGGCCCAAAGTATAAAGTAGGTGGAGAAATAAGAATTGCGGACATTGGATGCCTTGGCCAAAGTGCAATAAGACTCTAAACTATTAAGACTTTAGAACAAGAAACCTGAGCTGGATCCTCTTCTCTACATTTTTGTTCCCAGCCAATACAACTTGAAGGAGGGCCAGGAACATCCCTCTCTGATGGGTAGGTCCCAAGTTTCCCTTTTATATGTCAGGAAACTCCTGTCATAACTAACCTAATTCAGCATAGGGATCTGTATTAGTCTCCCAGGACTACAATAATGAATTGCCACAAACTGGATGGTTTTAAACAACAGAAATTTGTTCTGTCTTAGTTCTGGAGGATAAATGTTTAAAATCAAGGTGTCCGAAGTGCCATGCTTTCTCTGAGGGCACTAGGGGAGAATGTTTCATGCCTTTCTCTTAGCTTCTGGTGTTGCTGGCAATCCTTAGCATTCCTGGCTTGTAGACACATCACTCCAATCTCTGCCTTTGTTGTTACATGGCATTCTCTCTATGTGTCTCTGTCTCTGTGTCTCTTCTATTCTTATAAGGAGAGCAGTCATATTGGATTAAGTGGCCACCCTAATGACCACATCTGCAAAGAGCCTATTTCCAAATAAGGTTACATTCACAGATACTTGGGAGTAAGGCTTCAACCCCTGACAGGATCTAAGACAAGAAACATTTTAGTATACCTGAAACCATGATGCTGTCACATATATTGGATGGAAAGAAGTAAATGTTGAAGGGGAGGACTAGTTTTCTACTTGTGTAGAATGCTCCCTACAATGGTTCTAAACCAGTCACTCTAAGAATTTTTTTCAGAAGACTTCTAGTTGAGGGCATAACTTTAGGTAAACTTTGAAAAACTCTGCTCAAGGTTAACTCTTCTCAATGGTAGTTCACAGCTATTCTTGTTGAACTGAGGCCATTCCAATTATGGAGGAAGATGTCCCCATCAATGGGAACCATCCAATTAAAATATTTTGCTGCTAAGGCATGATGGGTACTTCCAACTAAGAAATGACATGGAAAATAGAAAACCTCACAGATATGAATGAGCAGTCACACATATCTAACATCCCCAACCCTGTGGACATTGTAGAGAGAATGAATCAGGTTGAACGGTTGAACTGCCTAAGTGTCTAATTTGGCTAAACCCTTCCCCTTTAGGTTGACTAGCCTGAGGAAGCAAAAACCATACATATTAAGGCCTGACTGACAAGTTTTGTGGAGGCCTTAATACACTTGGGGTCCAAGAGTGGGAGTCAGATATAACACACAATTTGGCAAAGAGTTACAATAGTTAATTTGAGGTTTTAAAGTGTAAAACTATCAGCTATATGATAAAGTCCAGGTCAGAGCTCTACTCATGCCAAAGAGAAAGCCTGAGAATTAATTGAGAATTAGTCATGGCACATTGGCAGGTTCCATTCCTGTTCCCAAACTTGAGTGAGGTGTGGAGGATGAGGGATCCATTCTCAATAATGTGTAAGTTCTTGCTGCATGTATGCAAGTAGGATAATAGGCCCTGGTATATCCATGCATTGCAGTTAAAGAGGCATGGGCAGAAGTCCTCAACCCTTTCCCTGGAGGGTTAAAACCAGAGACAAATGCAAGACTTACTCTTAGAATGCCATCTGTAATGGACATAAAAATGTACCACTGAGATCTGCTACAAGAAAAATAATTGGCTAATAGCCCCAGTTTCTACCTGACTTGGTCCACCACCATTTTTGTGCCAAGACTATGCTTTCCTCAGGCTACCAACAGCCATTGACTGAACATGGTGCAAATACTAATGCTGATCCATCCTTGTGGGACACAATGTTCCTTGAAGCCATGTACCTGGCTCAAACTTTCTTTGATCTGTGCTATAGGCTAGGACTCTTTCTTTTTTTTAAAATATATTTTATTAATTTTTTACAGAGAGGAAGGGAGAGAGATAGAGAGTTAGAAACATCGATGAGAGAGAAACATCGATCAGCTGCCTCCTGCACATCTCCTACTGGGGATGTGCCCGCAACCCAGGTACATGCCCTTGACCGGAATCGAACCTGAGACCTTTCAGTCCGCAGGCTCTATCCACTGAGCCAAACCGGTTTCGGGCGAGGACTCTTTCTAATCAATCCTTCTTTCTTCCCCCTCTCCTTTCACAGGTGTCAGACCCGGATCGTAGTCTGAAGGCTCTCTCAGCCTATTTCTGCTTCTTCCTCTTTATAACCCATAGTCATTTCTCCCTATAAATTTCTTGCACATCTAATCCCATCTTGGCATCTGCTTCTTGGAGATTTTGAATAGACATGAATTGTACTGTTGATGAGATCCAAGAAACCAAATTATCAGGGAGACTTTGGGGACCAGAATACTCTCCAACTGCTGAACAAAGTGGATGTCATTTTGAGTTGTAGATGGGAACAGATATCCCTTTTCACAAGATGGTGACCCAGATGCTGAAGATTTCACCAGTAGTGACCTGGGGAAATGCCCAGTAGAAGTGAATACCCTTGCAGATATGATGGTTCTGGCATTTGAAAGATAGGTCAGTAAGGTTGCCTGATTATTACTAATTTGTATTTATGTCCTACAAAGGGATAATGAGATTGAGGGCTATTAACAAGCAACTATAAATATAATGACTAAGTATAAGAGCCAGAGAATCTTGTTGCTAGCTTATAAAGATGCCCCTTTCTCCTTCAGGAGAAGTGCAGACACATCAATAAAGCAGACTCAGGATTTGATAGTAAGAGCCTCAAGACGGTTAAATGCTCATCTCAGGCAAGTCTGTCACACTAAAGCCGGAACTCTGGTTGAAAAAACCTGAGACCTAAAAAATAGAATGGTGACATCTTGGTTGATACTCCTAAGATGTTGGCTCTGTAGATTTCCCTGGACTCACATAAATTGCAGAGGTAACCAACCCTTCCCTAGTAAGAGCTGGCACTTCTCTCATGCTAGAAGATGCCAGTGAGGCTTCACCCCACAAAGCAAATGGCTTCCCTTTCTCCTAGCTGCCCTGGCTAATAACCTGGATTAAATCCCAGCATCCAACTGGAGATATGCTGGACCTAATAAGGAAGGAAGTAGGTTACATACTGAAGGAGCTGCAAGAATTAGCTAACACATAGTGGAATGAGCCAGGTACTTGGCTCATTGGATTTTAAGGTACTTGATCATGGAAGCTAGAACATAGCATTGAAGAAGCAAGACTTTATCAATTTGAGACTACTTTCTTGGGAGGTGGATTTAACATTTTGGGATTGGGTAAACTCACTGCTAGGATGGCATAGGCCATGCTGAATAAAGTGGAAATGCCTACATTGCCTGGAGGATGGTGGAGAAAGGAATAAGGAGGCTGAAGGAATTGGACATGTTGGAATGGATATATCATGTGAGGTCAGAAACGTTATCAGATTATGTTCCATGGAAGGCCCAGAAAACTCATTGTTCACCAAAGCCATCAGTAATGTACTGGTGAGAGGGGCAGCAGGATTACTAAGAAATTCAGTAGTGGCTCTCATCTGCTGGCTAGCACTAGCGATAAGAGAAACGATCACAGAGCTGGGCTCATTAATGTCCACAGGATCATGGAACCTTGAAGTAATAGAGGCTAGGTGGCAGCAATTAACTGCCAGAAACCAGGAGCTTGTAGGCACCATAATGACTGACAATACTTTAAGTCAGAAGAGGATCCAATGGGGGCTTGCTGTGTAGGGTGTTGTGGCATACTTAGAAGGCAAAATAGGCAGCCAACAATGGTTCTGCTTAGCATCTACAACCAGAAAAAAAATAAGAATAAAGAAAGAAGCTGAGAGAAGTTGCCCCAATAAAAATTGTGACTATAAAGGGATAGCTGGGAGATCTTTGTGGTGACGGAACACTTCCATATCTTGATTGTGGTGCTGGTTATACAAATATATACATGTGATAAAATGCCACTTGATGATCTACAAACATAAAAAATAAACAAGTGCATGCAAAAAAGGTAAAATCAGAGTTAATATCTGTAGTCTAGTTAATTGTATTGTGCCAGTTGATTTCCTGGATTTGGCAATGCACTCTAAGTTATATAAGATATCCCCATCAGGGGAAACTGGGTGATGAGCACGTAGGACCTCTCTGTACTATTTTTGCAATTTCTTATGAGTCTATAAACTTTTTTCAAAAGTTCAACATAAAGAGCTTTGGAACAAATTTCAACACTCAGAGGCATATCAGCATACAGAGTAATGGCAGCCCTCAGGCTGGAAATAGTGATCTGCGTAGCTGTGGTTTATTATGAAGCAATAGATACCTGAAACTTGGAGAAATTGTTGCAATTCCACATTTTTTTAATGCCGAGAACATCCAAGTGTATTTTAAGTCCAAAGCAAGGAAGAAATCTACAAGTAGCTGAAACTTTATTATGTTTTCTTATTGAGATAACAGGATTGTTCAACAGGATTGCTTTTCACAAGCCAAGCAAGAAGCCCATGTCAAAACTTGTAGTTTGCCCAAATAGCTGCAGCGATCCTGAGAAAGAAGAACAAAGTAGGTGGGATCTCAATACCTGATATCAAGCTGTATTACTAAGCCACTGTTCTCAAAACTGCCTGGGACTGGCACAAGAACAGGCATGTAGATCAATGGAATAGAATAGGGAACCCAGAAATCAACCCAAACCACTATGCTCAATTAATATTCAGCAAAAGAGGCATGAACATACCATGGAGTCAAGACAGTCTCTTCAATAAATGGTGCTGGGAAAATTGGACAGATACATGCAAAAAATGAAACTAGACCACCAACTTACACCATACACAAAAATAAACTCAAAATGGATAAAGGACTTAAATATACGACGGGAAACCATAAAAATACTAGAGGAATCCAAAGGCAACAAAATCTCAGACATATGCCAAAGCAATTTCTTCACGGATACTGCTCCTAGGGCATTGGAAACTAAAGAGAAAATAAACAAATGGGACTACATCAAAATAAAAAGCTTCTGCACAGCAAAAGAAACCATCAACAAAACAAGAAAGCCCACTGCCTGGGAGAACATATTTGCCAATGTTATCACCAATAAGGGTTTAATCTCCAACATTTATAGGGAACTCATACAACTTAACAAAAGGAAGATAAACAATCCAAAAAATGGGCAAAGGACCTAAATACACACTTTTCAGAAGAGGACATTCAGAAAGCCAAGAGACATATGAAAACATGCTCAAAGTCACTAATCATCTGAGAGATGCAAATCAAAACAACAATGAGGTATCATCTCACACCTGTCAGACTGGCTATCATCAACAAATCAACAAACGACAAGTGCTGGAGAGGATACGGAGAAAAAGGAACACTCGTGCACTGCTGGTGGGAATGCAGACTGGTGCAGCCACTGTGGAAGACAGTATGGAGTTTCCTCAAAAAGTTAAAAATGGAACTCCCATTTGACCCAGTGATCCCACTTCTAGGAATATATCCCAAGAAACCAGAAACACCAATCAGAAAGGACATATGCATCCCTATGTTCATAGCAGCACAATTTACCATAGCGAAGATCTGGAAACAGCCTAAGTGCCCGTCAGCAGATGAATGGATTAGAAAACTGTGTTACATCTACACAATGGAATACTATGCTGCTGTAAAAAAGAAAGAATTCTTACCATTTGCAAATGCATGGATGGAACTGGAGAGCATTATGCTAAGCTAAATAAGCCAGTCAATGAAAGAAAAATACCACATGATCTCACTCATTTATGGATAATAAAGACCATTATAAACTGATGAACAAAAATAGATACAGAGCCCTAACTGGTTTGGCTCAGTGGATAGAACGTTGGCCTGCAGACTCAAGGGTCCCAGGTTTGATTCCGGTCAAAGGCATGTGCAGTACACCCAGTAGGCAGTGTGCAGGAGGCAGCTGAATCAATGTTTCTCTCTCATCGATGTTTCTAACTCTCTATCCCTCTCCTTTCCTCTCTGTAAAAAATCAATAAAATATATTTTAAAAAAATAGATACAGAGGCAGGGCAGCATCGAACAGACTGTCAAACTACAGCGGGAAGGCTGGGGAGAGTTGGGGGGCAGGAGGGGGGGGTAAGAGATCAACCGAAGGACTTGTATGCATGCATATAAGCATAACCAATGGACACAAGACACTGGGCGGTAGGGGAGGCCGGGGGAATGTCAAGGGCGGGGGGGGAAGGAAACATATGTAATACTCTTTGTAATACTTTAAGCAATAAAAAAAAACTTGTAGCTTGATAGAAAATCCCATGGACAGTAGTCACTCTTCTAAAAAAATGCTGCATCACCAACAGTCTTGATAACAGAGGACAATATCATGTGGAAAAACATGAATTCCAACTCTGAGCTGAAAAGTGATTTAGAATAGTCAAGTTATAGATGTGAAGAAATTTTAGAAATACTTTAAGCGATTTATATTGCTTTTACATTTTTAGGTACTTATAAGAGTGATATGAAAAGATACTGTCTATATAAGATTGAAATAACTTTTTCAATAAGTAAAAATTAAAAATTATAAGTGCAAAGACAACATTATGGTATGGTTTAATTGGCAGCCGTTTTACTTTCTTAGTGTAGTGATACATAATATAATGGTACATTTTACACTTGATGGCATCTTAGATTTGATTAAATACAGTACCTGGGAATAGTTCCTGGCCAGATCTGGTTGAACATCTTTGCCACTGACAGCCCAGCTCTGACCATGCGTTCACCTCTGCCCCCTTACACCTTGATGAGGCTCGTGCCTACATTAAAACCCACATATCGGTCATTCCTGAAAGGAGGCAGCTCATCCCAGACAACCTTCATCTCACCATGACATAGCTCCATTCCAGACTAGAGCCCTGACTTCTGCTCCCTACAACATAAGGCACTTGCCCTCTTCAACCTGCTCCAACCCCCAGACCAGGGACTTCACCTTTCGCCATCAACACCCCACCCAATTACTTGAGCTTTTTGCCTGTACATGGAAAACATTCACAACAAACTGAAGAATCTCCAAGTCACCTCCAGTAGCCAGCAAAAAGGAAAAGGCTAAGGTTGACCATCATCACCCAGCTGCAGAAGCCATCTGAGAGGGGAAGCAGGTAGGGTTTTCTTCCTTCCTATCACTTCAGTATGATCTCGCACCGCCACAAGCTCTGGAAGAAGCTTCTAGTTCCTTTTAGGGAGAGAGAATGCTACTAAGGAAGGGAGCGCCCTAGGTCTGATTGGGAACTGTGGGGGCTACTTTTGGTCCTTGCTGGCTGTGGGCAAAGGTAGGAGGAGCCAACCTAAGACCTTTGGTTTAGCAAAGTTGTTTCATGGTATGAAAGGCAGAAGCGAGAGCCCTGATCTTTGTGTGGTCTGTAAGTGCTAAAGGGATGCCTCCTGGCCTGCTCAGCAGCTGCCGAATTGTGTAGGGGATTTAGTTTGAATATGATACAGAAGAACTTGGGAAAGAATAAATTTTAGGAGATGGCATTGTACAATTTTGGAAAAATTATAAAATTTTTAATTGGTTTAGATGAAATGTTTATAATCAACAACTAGGATCTTTCAATAAATTTAAATGACTTTGGGTTCTCTTTTCAATGATTTTATGAGTCAAGTAGATGTGTTTTAGGTTTTTGTGGAATTGCTTCCTTGTTGTGTTTCTTTTGATATTTTTGTTTTTATTTTCTTTTAAGGTAAGCAATGTTATTCTGTCTGTTCAGTTTCTGAAGTTTTCATAAACCTTTTAAGTTTGAAAATTGGCTAAAAGTATTTCCCAACAACAGTTTATACGTTGTAACAATTGATGGCATTCATTTTTAAACTATTTTAGGTTACTGTTCTAGCCACTTTTTCAGTTTGTGAATTCTTAAACATACATTTAAGGGTAAAGGGAGGAATAAATGGTGATGGAAGGAGACTTGACTTGCGGTGATGAACATACAATGCAATATACAGATGATGTAGTATTATAGAATTGTATACCTGAAACCTACATAAATTTATTAACCAATGTCACCCCCAATGAATTAAATTAAAAATAAAATGTTTTCATGATGTCTCTTTGTATATTCCTTTCATATTCAATAAACTTCATTTGCACAATTTTTATCAGGCTCTCATGTTATTTTGATACCTTAACTGTTCTATCAGAATTGAGAATGTGAACATTCCTAGGTGTTCCATTTGGACATTTCATTAATTTTTAAATCTTATGTGGCATTTTCTAAATTTTTTACAAATTATATATTTGCATAATTTCAGAATTTAGGGAGTGATTTATCTTTCTTTTAGCTTTTATATTTTATTTTTGTTATTTTTAATTGAGATGTAATTGACATATAACATTGTGTAAGTTAAAGGTGTACATGTTGATTTGATACATTTACATATTGTTATATGATTTCCATTGTAGAATTAGGTAACACTTCCATCACATCACATATTTATCATTTCTTTTTCTTTCTTTTTTTAATGCTCACCTGAGGATATTTTTCTCATTGATTCTTTAGAGTGGAAGGGAGGGGGAGAGACACAGAAAGAAAAACAGTGATGTGAGAGAGATACATCGATTGGTTGCCCCCCTAACACCCCCCCCCCCCAGCACGTGCCGCAACCAGGGCCAGGCATTCAGCCTGAATCTGAGGTATATGACCTTGACCAGAATCAAACTCCCAACCCTTCAGTCCGTTGACTGGTACTCTAACCACTGAGCAACCTGCTAAGGCTATCATTTTTTTATTTTTTTATTTTTTGGTGGAAATAAGATCTAGTCTCTTAGCAAGTTTGGTGTTTATAATACCGTGTCGTCTATAATCACTATACTCGGCATTAAATCTCCAAGTCATATTTATCTACTAGTTGCAAGTTTGTACCCTTAACCAACATCTCTCCAATTCCTCCTTCCCTTGCTCTGCTTGGAAGTGTTTTCATGAAGTGTGCAGTTGCAAATTTATTTGAAATGCATGCTTTCAATCACCAGTTAACACTTTTGGTAACTTTTCTGCATCCTATTTAAATGTTATAAAATCAAGCCCTGGCTGGTGTGGCTCAGTTGGTTGAGTGTCATCCCAGACACCAAAGGGTTTCCAGTTTGATTCTGTCAGGGCAGTTTGGTCCCTGGTCGGGGTGCAACCAACCGATGTTCCCCTCTCACATCGATGCCTCTCTCTCTTTCTCCCTCAAATAAATAAAAAACATATTAAAAAAGTAAATGTTACAAAATCAGGAGTTGAACTATTTGTACCATACAGATTATGGCACACTTTTATCATCAGTCAGTACAGACTATTCTCTCTCTTTTCTCTTTTTTTTCCAGACTATTCTCTTTTTAATTTAATTTTATTCTTTTTCTCCTCCAAAGTCCCGACTCCCATACAGACTCTCTCTCTCCACAACAGACAAACACTCTAATGTACTTAAAATTTGTCTTGAATATGTTTGAATCTTTAAAAAATATGTAGTGTTGCTGGATGTCACAATTTTTTAATACATTTATTCTCAAAAATTATTTTTCAAGTTTAGTTTCTTTTCTAGATAGTAATAGTCACTTTATAGACCTAGCCTTGCTACATTTTTTGTTGTCTGTATCATTTACATCAATGCAAGCTGTACTCAGCAAAATGTTCTCAGCCCAATGACATTGCACTATTTTGCTTTCTAAATTGAAGCTTTTATCTAATTGGGCCTGTTTCATATTATGAAAGGCCAGTCTCAGTGTCAATGGCAGAGATGAGGGCTTTTTTCTGGGGAGGATGACTGACAGTAGACTCTATAGATTTCCTTGCTGAACATCTCTTCCAACCCCTCTCTAGTGCACCTTCCTTGATGACAGAGACTGAGAGCTAAAAACTCTATTTTCTCACTCCCTTGAAACCAGGAAAGGGATGTAATTTAGGTTCTAATCAGGTATACTCATGTGAGAATCATCTTTGAAGATTTAGTCAAGCAGGGAAAGAGGTGGCAATATGAGAGGCCTCCATTATGCTGCTCTGGATCTAGCAGGCATGGAGTGGCTCTGGAACAACAGATATTGTTAGAAATGCTCGTTGACAGTGTTGTGGGAATGAGACAAACACTTGAAACTGGATCGACAAGGCAAATTTACTTCTGCACAGAAGGATGCTATTGCCAGCTGGAAATCATGGGCAAAGCACACCTAACGGGAAGTCCATTTGGGTTTTATTTCCTTATGTGGGTCTGCCCTGCCCCTCACTCTGAACTCAGACTTGATTGGCCAGGACTCAGAGCTCGGGTTCCCATTATTACATGATTGGCTAATTCAGAGGAAGGGGAGGGGTAAGATGGAGCCCAAGATGGTGGCTCCCTGAGAATCTGAAGGTCAGATCAAAATGGTGGGACCTAAGATGGTAGTGAGTTCCTTTCTTTGACAGAAAAGATCACTGGTTCACTCTCACAATATGATGGCAGCTTTCTGATCTCAGGAGCACAGCTAAGGTAGTATGTTCTGAGAGCCAATGGCTGTGGTGGCAGATTCCTGATCCCAGGATTGTGGCTAAGGTGATGTGATCCTGAACCCAGCTGTCAGCAAAAAAAACTTTCTTTTTCTAAAATATATTTTTATTGATTTCAGAGAGGAAGGGAGAGGGAGAGGGAGAGGGAGAGGGAGAGGGAGAGGGAGAGAGAGAAACATCAATGATGAGAGAGAATCATTGATCGGCTGCCTCCTGCATGTCCCCACACTGGGGACTGAGCCCGCAACCTGGGCATGTGCCTTGACTGGAAGTCAAACCGTGACCTCCTAGTTCAGAGGTCAATGCTCAACCACTGAGCCATGCTGGTAGGGTAGCAAAGAAACTTTCTGATGCCCCAACTTCCTGACTTTGGCAGAGGTAGCAGTCTTCCTGATTAGGCAATTGGTTTTGTTGTTCTCGTAGTCATTCCTGGCAGCTGAGCCTACAGTTTGCTCCTTCAGCTCTTCCGATAAGGGTAAGCTCATTATTCCTGATGTTAAATCCATATCTTGTTAAAATAGCTAGAGTGATTTCTGTTATGGGCAACTGAACTTCGACTAATACACATGCTGATTAAAATAAAGTTCTTCCCATAAGAACTCTCTTTACTAAGTAACAACTTGTTCTCATTTTTAGATGTTCTCATTAAGGCATGTCAGGTACAGAGTCTCTCTCACCACCCACAAATCCCAGACTAATAACCAGATGAAAGGAGTCTATCATATATTAGTGGAGAAACTACTTTTTCTGAGCAATAAGAACCCCTTGTCTTCAATGGAATTTACTTTTAGTTACTGTGTCCCTCCTCTTCAAATAAATTGACTTAATAGGGAAATGTCTCCGTCTTTTTTGCCCAGGACCCTGGCATGAGAGTTTTAGATCCCAAAAGGGAGGAGATAAGGGGAGAAGAGTAGGATCTACAGATCATCTTTAGCAGAAAGAAAAAGAGCAACAATTGTAAGCTTCCAGGGCTCCATATGTGGGAGCTTGGTAGTCAGGCTCTGCACATCTTACTGGGACCACCTGGAACTGCACCAAGCTCTGGAAGAGTCAACCTGCTGAGAACCTACAGGGTGACCGAGGCACCTACTCTCTGCTTGACTTGCATCCTCACACCCACAGATGTATCCCATCAATCTGAAAATAAGGAAGGACCTACTCCTTGTATGCACAGTGCTTCCAGATGTTAAAGGCTGGGTGGTTTGGGAGGGCCCTGGGAAGCTCAAAGAAAAATACACAGATAACTACACTAATGGTAGTTCCATCAAATTAGGTCCTAACCAGCTCTTTCCTACCTCTGAATTCATACCATCCCCACAAAACTTTTGATACTTATCTTCCCTTTGTCCTTTTAAGTTTCACTTGTCCAGGCTAATACCCTTGTTTAACCTGCACTCTGAGTTTTCTCCCCTTTGGCTGTATTTCCTAAGCTCCTATTAACCACATGCCTGTTACCATTGTGTCTTTTCCAACTAATAAATTCCTAAACCACTCCTTTGGGGCCCAGTCCTGGGTCTTCTTGCGTGTGCCTTTTCCTGAAAGGCAACTCTGTTGGGACCTGGCCCAGCTCAGACTGAGGACTTGCTAAAGAATACTACCACCATCATCACCCCAGGCATTATTTTTTTATATTTTGTTTTATTGCTTAAAGTATTACAAAGCCAGGCATTATTTTTGTATGATTTTACAAAATGTATTTCAGTGAGGGGGTCTGGAAAGGCAAAATGCATTCCAAGGTTATGCTCAGTGTACAAGACTGATGATTGACTGGGTAAGTCCCTAATAGCCCTTTCTATCGGTTAAAGTAATGCTAGCTAGTATTACACATAAACCCTGAAACAATTGCAGTGGCTTAACACAGTAGAAGTTTAATTCTTGCTCCATAAACCCAGCAAAGATGTTCTTGCTTGGTGGTACATGCCTATCTTGTGACCTTCCTCCTCCCTAGGGCACCAGTGTTACCTTTTTAGCTGGCAGAAAAGAAAAGAGACAATGGTGAAGGCACAACCATTTATTTGGCCACATAGTAAGTCTTATATTCCACTAGCAAGTACTAGTCACCTGCATGGAGTTGAGGGTGGGATGGGGTGCTAAGAACTGTAATCTCCAACTGGGAAGTTGCTCCTAGCCGTGATTCCATGCCATGGAAAGAGAGCGTCAATTTTTATTTTTTTATTTTTTCTTTATTGTTGAAAGTATTACAGATGTCCCCTTTTTTTCCTCATTGAGCCCTTCTAGCCCACACCCACCCCCCAGCCCCACCCCAGAGCATGACTCTTAAGTGGCTGCAGAGCCATCTTGACCATGCCTTGCTTATTCCTTTTCGAACAATTAGCTTCTAAATAAATCATAGCTGGAGATATAATTTTAAATCTTCTAAAAAGGCAGTGACACAAAATTTCCTGAAAATAAATTAGAAATAAACCCTCTTAGGTGGTAAAGGCCTGGTGTGGGGGGCAGGAGCAGGATGGACGGGGTCAATTAGGGGGAAAGGGGACACATGTCCCCTTTCAACAATAAAGAATTATTTGCCGAAACCGGTTTGGCTCAGTGGATAGAGCGTCGGCCTGCGGACTGAAAGGTCCCAGGTTCGATTCCGGTCAAGGGCATGTACCTGGGTTGCGGGCACATCCCCAGTAGGAGATGTGCAGGAGGCAGCTGATCGATGTTCTCTCTCATCGATGTTTCTAACTCTCTATCTCTCTCCTTTCCTCTCTGTAAAAAATCAATAAAATATATTTTAAAAAAATAAAAATAAAAAAAAATAAAGAATTATTTTATAAAAGAAAAGAAATAAACCCTCTTAGTATCTGACAATTGGCCCCAAATGTAAAAATGCACACAATAAGTTTTAAGACTTTTTCATGGTGCACACACACAAAAAAACACCCTCAGTCTTTATTAATATTTAAAGAATTAGGTACAAAGGCGTAAAAGGTAATAATTATTGAGTAAAATTCCCCAAGCTCCTTCTTGATACACATATTTTTCAAGTATTTTAAAAACATTGGTAATGAAATGAGTGTTGACTCTGTGGGGTTTTTTATTTTTTCAACAGAATGTATGCTTATTCCTACTGATAAGCTGCTCTTCTGATCAGACAAGACTGTCCCCAGCAGCGGTCTGGACCTCCTGGGCAGCATCTTTGAGGAACATAAAGCCCAGGCCTACTCCAGGGTGGTCAGCTAGAGAAGTCCCAGGGTCCTGAAGGCTCAAATTTGAGGAGACTCCATCCTGTCCTTCCCATGCCTTTCTAGCCTGTGGTCCTCAAGCTAGGCTAAGTAAACACCCTGCACCCCAGCCTAAGCAGTGAGTGCTGAACACTAGGTCTCTCATGCAAAGATGTCCCTTCATTCACACAAGAGTGAATAGAAGCCCCATGTCTGCTTCCCTCACCCACAAGTTCTCTTTTTCTCCATATCTAAATCTTGAAGCCAGAGTTTGTTAATATTTACCAAAGAGAATCCATTTCCATCAAACAGTGAGCATTGTAGAATTAAGTGAAATTTTCTTAGGGGGAGATAAGTTTGAGGGGTTTCCCCCTCAGAATGTAGCTGGAAAATCCCCAGGAAACATTCTTTCTTCTCCCAAATCTTTCTTTTTAGTCTCCAGAGATCAGATTCCCCCTCCTTCCTGCCACCTGCACCATCTCAGAAACAGCCTTTCATTTTCCCAGGCTTTGTTCTCTCCCTCAGGGATCTTGCCCAGATCCTCTTGATCTCACCTCTTATTCTTTCAGGGAAATTTAAGTCTGTTCTAGCTTCTCCCTCCAAACTTGTACACTTCACTCATTACTAAAAACACCCCTCAGATCTATGACAGGCAATTAATTATATTGAGGTTGATGACTTGGTCCCTAGCCTCCACCCCGTAAAATTCTTCTGTTAAGAGGGCCTACCCTCACCCTGGCTGGTGTGGCTCAGTGGTGGGAGCATTGTCCCATACACCAAAAGTTGTTGAGTTTGATCCCTGGTCAGGGCACCTACAATCAATGTTTCTCTCTCAAATGGATTTCTCTCTCTCTCTCTCTCTCTCTCTCTCCTCCTACTCCCTCCCTCCCTCCCTCCCTCCATTCTCTCTCTAAAATCAATTTTTTTAAAAAGAGGACCTACCCTCCTTAGAAAGTTGTGAATATTATATCTAATTTTCTCTTCTACTGTCAGTACAAAATAAACCTTCTGGTATTGTCTAGCTGATTTATAGGGGATAAACTATGTTTTGGGGCACTATAACTGCAGAAGTTATAGTGCCCCAAACATTCATCTGGACATTGCCAGATATTGAGTGAGGAAGAAATACAAATTATGGACCAAGTAAAATGTAAAACATATACAGCATATTTTGACCAAAAGCTGGTCAATGTGCCTATTTTTGTGAATTAAAATCACTGACTGAGCCCTAACTGGTTTGGCTCAATGGATAGAGCGTCGGCCTGCGGACTCAAGGGTCCCAGGTTCTATTCCAGTCAAGGGCATGTACCTTGGTTGCGGGCACATACCCAGTAGGAGGTGTGCAGGAGGCAGCTGATTGATGTTTCTCTCTCATCGATGTTTCTAACTCTCTATCCCTCTCCCTTCCTCTCTGTAAAAAATCAATAAAGTATATTTTTTTAAAAAATCACTGACTGACACTTGAAACCAATCAGTCCATAGGGAAATTCAAGCCCCCATAGTGGTGTGTCTACTAAAGCAATTAGAATCAGACACGTATACTAAAGACACTGTCTCAAATAGGACATTCACCTAGGTCAGTGGTCGGCAAACCACGGCTCTCGAGCCACATGCGGCTCTTTGGCCCCTTGAGTGTGGCTCTTCCACAAAATACCAACTTCTGCGCATGGGCCACGAAGTTTCAATCGCACTATACATGCGCGCCCGCACGTGGTATTTTGTGGAAGAGCCACACTCAAGGGGCCAAAGAGCCGCGGTTTGCCAACCACTGGCCTAGGTGATTCCCAGCTCCCAAGTCTCCCTTGGATCCTATGAATGTCATGGGGTCCTGGTCCTGGAAAAGAATGAGTACAGGAGCCAGCCTATAAAGGTGTGGGCTGGGCCTGTACAACAGAGATTTATTCCCCCTCAGTTATATCCTTCCAGTCTGGGGAAACTGAAGGAGAGAAGAGCAGTCTTGAGAACTGACCTCCCTAAACTGCTATAAAAATAGACAAGAGCTTGGTGGGACTGTCCACCATTGAGAAAAACCCATAAAACTGCTCCTGGGGAAGGGATAAGTTCTGTGCTAGAGTAGGCTCCATGGGTTTCTGAGAGTGGATTGTAGGCATCTCTTCCCAAATCCACATTCTGTCCAAATGCATGTCCATAGTTTGAAATCAGCCATAGTAGGAATATTTAGAAAATGGAAATAGGCAAATGCTAAAAATCAAGGGTTTTCTCACTCTGAGGGCTGCCTGCGGGTATATGTCTAGGGAAGAGAAGGGCCTCCCCAGTGCAAGTCCCTTTGAATGCATAGTGTGTACCCACTCACAACCTGGAGTGAACATCTTCTATTGATATAGTCTGCCTGCTGCATCCCTACGTCTTCCTTTTGGTAATAATACCCCCTGTTCTTTTCCTTGGTCCTGATTTTTTATAAATTCTTGTTTTACTCTATAGATTTTCAGTGGGCCCTCTCATTCTTCATATGAAGGCAAGTGGGATATAACTATACAAACTAAATCCAAACTGACTATTACACCAGTCTTTTACTGAAAAACAAGAAATGTTACAATAAAGATTAAAAGAAAAGTTATGGTTCCATAACCTCCCATCTCCCTTATTAACATAGGTTACAGCTACTGAGCACCTAGTATATGTAGGTGCTTTAAATGGAATTTCTCCCTCAATCCTCCCATTCATTCTAGGAGCTATTATCACCCCCACTTTACCCCTGGGGACACTGAGACTCAAACAGGCTTCTAAATGAATAGCTGAAGAACACACCAAGCCAGATTCAGAGCCAGAATTTGAACTCAGGTCTACGTGACTCTAAATCCCATGTTCATAATCATTTCATTGCTCTGCTCTTAACTCATCTATCAGGCACCATGGTAAGAACACTGTGGGGGAAGGTAGAAAGTGCTCCAGCCTCAATCTCATTATACTTCAGACAGTGTGTAGTGAGAATGCTAAGGGAAAGAGCCAGCTGACGCGTGGGATTGCCAAGCAACAGCTTATGAAACGAACTCAAACCATGGCAACCAAACAGTGCGGACCTAGCAAAAGCCTCATTTCATTTACAAGAGTAAGAGGAGGGCTTTGTCAACAACCATGAGATAAATGAGAAGACTACAGGCTACGCAAGTACAAGGAATTATCATTATCAACAGCATCATTAAAGTCCACGGTACCAAATAATCTATGAAAAAGATTCCTTGAAAAATATAGCATTAAACACGTCACTATGACACATATAAATTATGTACACATACATTTTTCTAAAAATATGTATCTCTGCTAGCCAAAATATTAACCAATTGCTGTTTATGTAATAGAGCTATTCATTTGGGGGTAGTAAGGAAGGCTAACACATGAATGCCCCCCATTTAAAAATCTATTTATTTACAAAGAACCTTCTAATTAATTCCTCACATTAACTCTGTGTGCAAGGTATTGTTTTTCCCATTCAACAGGCAGGAAAATCATGACGTGGAGATTGTAAATGAGTGTTCATAGGGTGCACAGTTAATAAAGCACAGATCCACGATGTTGTCCTGCAAAACTGTCATCTCAGAACCCCCTGAGAATCTGATCACATCTACAGCCCCTCTCTCTTGAAAAATACACAGAAAGCAACTTGTACACTATAGTTTGCCTAGACAGGCATACCTCATTTTGTTGTGCTTTGCTTTATTGCACTTTACAGGTATTGCATTTTTTACAAATTGAAGGAAAGACCCTCCACCAGCAAAAATTACACCCAGCTTTATTGTGGTGGTCTAAAACCAAATCCACAATATCTCTGAGGTATGCCTGTGATTCAGTGGAACTCATGGTTCCCCCTGAAGTACATCCATGCAATCCAGCTGGAGGAAAAATATTTATTTGCTCTTAACCATGATACACAGTGCTCACAGGGCATTTTTTTTATTTCTTTTCTTCAGTAGATACATAAAGCCTCCCCCAAATTCAGAGAATTGTTAAGCTAGAAGCCATGGAGGGTTAGTATTTGCAGGCAGAAGGGACTAGACATCACTGAGTGGTTAACCATTTTAATCTGCCGCAATTTTAGTCCCTCAAAATTCCATCCTGGCATTATCCTTTGCTCACTGCCTTGGCCGGGTACACATCCATCAGAAATGGGAGAACGGACATTTCTCAGTGAACAACTGAGCCCAGAGCAAGTGGCTCTGTCTGTCTGGGTGTGTTTTGTTCACTTGTTGTGACCTAGACATTGTCATCTCATGGATGTACTAGTAAGGGGAGGAACAGGGTTTTCACCTGATAGTGACTACCAAGCCAGTAGGCCTCAGAGAACCTAAAGTGATTTGCTGAGGACCCACATCAGGCAAACTCTACATCTTTAATAATACAGGCTTTTAATTGCAAATCCCTGCTACACTGATAGCTGGTACTGGACCTTCTATGAACACAAGAGACTCTAGTCCTCTTTCTCAATTCTCAGGCCCAGACTA
Organism: Myotis lucifugus; assembly: GCF_000147115.1. Taxonomy (NCBI): domain Eukaryota; kingdom Metazoa; phylum Chordata; class Mammalia; order Chiroptera; family Vespertilionidae; genus Myotis; species Myotis lucifugus. Next base: position 1,286,410 of record NW_005871244.1, on the reverse strand, counting down.
AAGGTTAATTGAGTGAACTTTCAGGTCCTACAGGTTGTACCACTGTGATATTTGGAGATGAGGGAACTCAACTACAGTAGAGAGGGAAAAAGAAAGGGAGAGAACGAGGAAAAGGGAGAGAGAGAAAACGAGAGAAAAAGAAAGAGAATGTATGGAGTGTTTTTTTAAGGCCCAATGGAGTCTGAAATGAGGGTTGGCATCCCCTGGCCTTGAATGTAATCAGTATCTCTTGGCCTCCCTTTTAGTCCTCCCTTCAGTCTGTGGGGGCTTTATCTAGTCTGGGATGACTCGAAATCCTTTGGACAGACCACATATTCTTTTATGCCTGTAGATAGGCCAGGTCCTTATCTCTTGGTATTCAAAAGACCCAAGGTCCTACAACTCAAAAAGCCTTTCTTTCAGTCCTTTTTTCTCTGTGTAAATTTTCTGAAGACTCTTCTGTAACACAATAGCTGATCTTGGGCTCTTTGATTCTATTTGCATTTCTTCTAAAATAACTCTACCCTGGGGCAGAAGCCTTGGACCTGCTGTGTCTGAGACAGGGCCAGGAGTACAAGGGCAAGCTGGAGCTGGAGATGAAAAAGAAAAGTTAATAATTCACAATGTCAAACTTTAACAGAAAGAGAAATAAGTTTGTCAATAAAGAGATAAGGGTTCAAGAGGGGAAAAAAGACAAGGTGGATCTTAAATGTGAGCCTCTGACTCTTATTTCTCCACCAAGAGGAAGCTCTATGTAGGAATAAGAGATTTTAATCTTGGTTTTGCTTCCATTGGATGTTCCATCTCCTAGCACACTAGCCATTATGATCTGGGAGGTATTGTCTTACACATGTGTTATGTGCATTCTCTCATTTAAATTTATATGATAGTGGTGTTACCTCTAAGGAGATGAGAAATGAGAATCAGAGAGAATATGTAACTTGCTCTTAGTACATAGCTAAAAATGTGAACAGAAATACTTTCCGCCAAGCCCAGTGCTAATAATCACCATGGCCTAACAGTTTTTTTTACCTTAGCTCCTATCATGGTTGAAAGTGGGGGGAAGACAGTCCTGTGCAGCCCTTTCATTAGAGTGTGTCTGGTCGCTTTGTGGGCTGGGCCCTGGGTCCAGTTGTCTATGAAGTCCAAGATATTACAATAGCATATGGCCGCATGCTATTAGAATCCTGATGTCACCTTTAGATATGCATGGGTGTGCAGAAAATAGTTAATATAGCATACCTATATTGTCTTTAGAAAGGCTACTTTCGAGGTTGGCCTTTGGCTGGCATCTGGGAACTTGGCACTTACAGGCAAAATACTGGCTGCCTAAAGATGTTCACATCCTGCCCTAGCCAGTTTGGCTCAGTGGACAGAGCATCTGCTCGCAGACTGAAGGGTACTGGGTTCAATTCCAGTCAAGGGCACGTACCTCAGTTGCAGGCTCGATCCCCAGCCCTGGTCAGGGCTTGTGTGGGAGAAAACCAATCAATGTGTCTCTCACATTAATGTTTCTCTCTCTGTGTCTCTCCCCCTCCCCTCCACTCTCTCTAAAAAATCAATGGAAAAATATCCTCAGGTGAAGACAGAGAGAAAGAAAGAAAAGGAAGGGAGGGAGGGAGGGAGGGAAGGAGGGAGGGAGACAGAGAGAGAGAGAGAGAGAGAGAGAGAGAGAGAGAGAGAGAGAGAAGGAAAGAAAGAAAGAAAAAGAAAGAAAGGAAGGAAGGAAGGAAGGAAGGAAGGAAGGAAGGAAGGAAGGAAGAAAGAAAGAAAGAAAGAAAGAAAGAAAGAAAGAAAGAAAGAAAGAAAGAAAGAAAGAAAGAAAGAAAGAAAGAAAGAAAGAAAGAAGGAAAGTTAGTTCACATCCTAATCCCTGGAACCTATGAATAGGTTACTTTACATGGTAAAAGGGATTTTGCATATGTGGTTAAGGTTAAGGACTTTGAGGTGAGATTATCCTGGATTATCTGGGTAAGTATAATCTAATCACATGAGTCCTTAAAAATGAGAAATGTTCCCAATTATAGCCAGAGAGATGAGATGGTGGAAGAGGGGCTAGAGAGATGAGACTTGAGAAAGTCGACTAACTGTTCTCGCTTTGAAGATGGAAGAAGGGGCCACAAGCCAAGGAATGTGCTGGCCTCTAGAAGCTAGGAGCAACCCTCAGTTTATAGCCTGCAACAAAACAGGGACCTCTGAACTGAATTCTGCCAACAACCTGAGGAAGCCGGACATGGATCCTCCCCTGGAGCCTCAAGAAAGAATGCAGCCCCGCCAATACCTGAATTTTAGCAAAGTGAGACCTGTGCTGAACTTCTGACTTACAGAACTGTGAGATAAATTTGTATAGTTTAAGCCTCTACGTTTGTGATAATTTTTCACAGCAGTGATGGAAAACTAATACAGCACTTGACCTGTTCCCTAATTAATAAGGAAGGTTTTCTGTGCCTAACCTGTTTGTACAATGTCATTTATGCTGAATACCTGTTTTCCTTCTGAGAGTCTGGGATTTTGGTATGTGCTAGGTAGAGGGTTCCTAGTGACCATCCCCCAGTTGAAAAAAAAAGCCCTCAGGTAAAGAATGAGCTTTGTTAGGCAAAAACATCACTCACATATTGTGCATTTCCACCGCTAGGAAAGTGTGCTTGATGTACCCTCTCACAGGAGGGCGAGCATAAGGAAGCCTGTGAGTGGATTTCTCCAGACCCCAGCTGTGTATTTTATTCCTTGCTAATATTATTGTATATCCCATTGCTGTATAAACTTTATCCATAAATTCAATCAGATACTGAGTCCCATGAGTCCTAGTGAATTTACTGAATGTGTGTGTGGTCTTGGAGACCCCTGAAATGATGAGGGATGACAGGCCACATTTCGAGTGCTCAGTAAGTTCCAAAGTGTTTCAGTAGGTGTGCTCTACTTTCCACATCTCAGATGACTGGAGAGGCACAGGGCCCTGCACCACTGGCTTCCCTGTTGCTGAGTAACAGCGGTGTTTTCCAGAGCAGAATTTGGGAGTGGGGTCCAACCTGGAAGTGTCATGATCCACAACAGAGACACACCTGCTCCCTCTGGTGGTCTTTGCCTTTCAATAGTCATAACTGGAGATGGGGACTTGCCATTCACTGATGGGTAGAGCAAATGTTGAAGCCACTGGCTGAGCCTATGGCTAGGTGTAAAAGTTCAATTCCAATAGGCCTTCAGGCCCAAGAATCTTGGGAAATTCCACTGTCAGAATACTGCACGTAGTCTTCCAGGAAATAGGTGCTAAGCACAGAGTGTTATTCAAGAAAGTGGTTTGACAGTAAAATCTGCAGGCACATACTTGATTGTCCTTTCCATCTGAATGGAGGCAATGAATCTGTGTGCTCAGACAGAACCCTTCTAGAGGGGAGTCAGAAACCCTACATGAAGTTGTAGCTTGGTATGAGTGGAACTACCTCTCTTTTCATTTCCCTTATTTAACAAGACATCCCCCAAATGGCACCTTAGGCTTCTCCTGATATTAGGGGCCCTAAGTCTCAGTGAAAATTTCTAACTACATAAGGAAAGTGGCAAGCTCAATTTGTTTATTTATTCCATCATTCCTTCGTTCATGTATTAAGGTACCAAAGTAACTGCTGGCAAACCAGACATAGTCCTTGAGAACCCAGCCTAAAAGAATCATCCCATCTGGTATTACCATGCTCTGCCCCCTAGATAATTGTTATGGAATTTGACCACAGAAATAGACAGACCTCGATTCCCAGGAGTGCCTGGACCATAACTAGAACCCATTGCTAGTCAGGGATATGGGATTCTGAAGCACAGACACTCAGTATCCTATCCCTAAGAACATGATGTTGCCCCTGCTCTATACAGCCTTTTTTGAATAACCTTTCTAAATTTGGGGGGAGGTGTCTCTGAGTTAAGAGTCCTGCCTCTCTAAGGTGGAAACCAGAACTCAGCCTAGGGGAGAGGTGTGAGCCCTAGGCTCCACCAATCAGTTGTTCCCCATCAAGACTCTGGGTCAGGAAACAGAAATAGACAATTGCCCAGTGAAACCGATACCTGGTAAAATGGTAGAGCATGGTCATGAGATACCAGGTTTTCACAGGCACCTGTACTAGATGTCCTAATGGTACAGTCCTGGGTTCAATCACAGCAGTGGCTGTCCCCAGAGGAAGTGGGATTGCACCAACTTGTGGCTGCCTGCCCCCAAGTCAGATTCTCTCACCTGTTGGAGGTTTCTTTGTGCTCTACCTCATAGGCATTTTTAAAAATACCTTTTCTAAAAAAATTAATTTAAAAATATGATAAAAAAGAAATTTTTTTCCACTTAAAGAAGCTATAATGGATTCGGTGCTTGCAACTAAGAAGCCTGGTGGATAAAGAGAGACCTTAAAACAAGCAGAAACCAGTCAATATGTTGTTTCTCATTCACATTTTCAGGGCTGGAGATCCAGATCTGAAAGCAAAGATGATTACAATAGAGGACTATAAGTCTTATCTAGCTACCTATTTATATTTACTTAATTACTTGTTTGTTTATACTCCTTATTTTAAAAGTCATAGGTCTGCCACCCCATAGTACCAGAACTCAAATACTCACCTACAGTGTTGAAAACATGCTTCTTATTGGCATTAATGTTCCTGCATGGCATATAGTGACCACAAGATGGCAAAAGAGATTGTCACATCAAGCCAGCCTATCTTTCTCCACACCATTCTTGCACTAAAGAGAACACTTATTAAGGACTTACTGTGTTCCAGGAACTGTCCCAAGGTCTTGAATGCATTAGGTAATTTGTCACAAAATCTTATGAAATAGGTGCCATTTCAACTGTGAAGAAACTGAGGCACAGAGATATCTGTGTGTCTGTCAGTCTGTCTCTAGCTCATCTTTATCTACTTAGATACCATTTATCTATATCCATTTTCTATCATCTACATATCATTTTATCATCTATATATTTTTATTTGAAGTTTCCATTATTATAAAAGTAATATATGCACACAGTAAAAATATTCAAATGATTATGATTGGTGAAAATAATGTCCCCTCTCCTCCCTGCCCATCATCCCAGCTCCACTGCCTAGTGATAATCACTGTTAACAGTTTCTTGTGCAATTGTCCATAAATTTTCATAAAAATGAAAATTGGGTATTCTTCCATATCCATAGAACGTGAATATGCAAGCATATTTTACATATCTCATCACTGTTCTACTACATGCATCTCTGCTTGGTATTTCATCTTGGACATCAGATGCAGGCTGGGACTACCCTTGCCTGAGGGTCTCATTTACAGACCTAGGGGATGACACTAGCTGTACTCACCTGTGCAAAAGAGAGCAAGTAGTGTGGTCTGGTGCTGGAGCCTCCGGTAGCAATGAGTGTTAGAAAAGAAGGTTGACGGGTTGGAGGGGTTAAGGAGATGGGACAGGGTGTGAGGTAAGTCTATGAGTGGTTCTCCAGTGGCTAGCCCTGACATCCAGTGCATTCTGGAATCTAGCCCTGATCCCAGAGAAAATTCAGATTTGGATACAACCAACATTCAAAGTGCCTTTAGAAGAGGCCTACCTCTCAGTGATTTGGAAGACAAGTTAGAGAGAGAAAAAAGAAAACACCCAATCAGAAGAGCAAACAGAAAGAAGAATTTTAAAAAATGAGGATACTTTAAGGGCTGGCGGCTGAGGGCGCGGTTGTCTGTTTCAATCGGGAGGGAGTCTCAGACTCTGAGCTCCAGACCCAGGCGAGTCTCTAGGGACCCAGACTCATACGGGAGAAGTGGGACTGTCTGGCATCGGTCGGAACTCAAGGGCAGCTTTCTCTCCAAGGTTTGCAGTGGTTGCTGGGACACTGAGAGGCAGAGCCTCTGGGGACGGGACTGAGCAGCCATAACTGCTCGCTCCGCCCGCCCTGTTGATCCCGTGGGACCCGCCCCGCCCAAGCCCCCCTGCACAGAGGCATTTGCCGGATAGCCTCAGGCAAAGGCTAGATTAGCACCTCCCTAGAAGACAGAAGTTCTTCCACTGCAGACACAGCTGATTCTCACAGCTAGTTGGCCTGGAGGTCAAATTCGTCCCAGTATTACATACAACAATCAAGGCTTAACTACAAGACTACGCACAAAGACCACTAGGGGGTGCACCAAGAAAGCATAAAAAATGCGGAGACAAAGAAACAGGATAGAAATGGAGGATATAGAGTTCAAAACCACACTTTTAAGGTCTCTCAAGAACTGTCTAGAAGCCGCCGATAAATTTAGTAAGGCCCTCGAAAAGACTGGTGAGACCACCGATAAATATAGTGAGGTCCTCAAGAAATCTAATGAGACCCTTGATGTTGTGATAAAGAACCAACTAGAAATTAAGCATACACTGACTGAAATAAAGAATATTATACAGACTCCCAACAGCAGACCAGAGGAGCGCAAGAATCAAGTCAAAGATTTGAAAGGCGAAGAAGCAAAAAACACCCAACCGGAAAAGCAAAATGAAAAAAGAATCCGAAAATATGAAGATAGTGTAAGGAGCCTCTAGGACAGCTTCAAGCGTACCAACATCATAATTATAGGGGAAGAAGAGAGAGAGCAAGATATTGAAAACCTATTTGAAGAAATAATGACAGAAAACTTCCCCTACCTGGTGAAAGAAATAGACTTACAAGTCCAGGAAGCACAGAGAACCCCAAACAAAAGGAATCCAAAGAGGACCACACCAAGACACATCATAATTAAAATGCCAAGAGCAAAAGACAAAGAGAGAATCTTAAAAGCAGCAAGAGAAAGAAACTCAGTTACCTACAAGGGAATACCCATACGACTGTCAGCTGATTTCTCAACAGAAACTTTGCAGGCCAGAAGGGAGTGGCAAGAAATATTCAAAGTGATGAATGCCAAGAATCTACAACCAAGATTACTTTATCCAGCAAAGCTATCATTCAGAATTGAAGGTCAGATAAAGAGCTTCACAGATAAGGAAAAGCTAAAGGACTTCATCACCACTAAACCAGTATTATATGAAATGCTGAAAGGTATCCTTTAAGAAGAGGAAGAAGAAGAAAAAGGTAAAGATACAAATTATGAACAACAAATATGCATCTATCAACAAGTGAATCTAAGAATCAAGTGAATAATCTGATGAACAGAATGATCTGGTGATTATAATAGAATCAGGGACATAGAAAGGGAATGGACTGACTATTCTTGGGGGGGAAAGGGGTGTGGGAGATGCGGGAAGAGACTGGACAAAAATCATGCACCTATGGATGAGGACAGTGGGTGGGGAGTGAGGGCGGAGGGTGGGGTGGGAACTGGGAGGAGGGGAGTTATGAGGGGAAAAAAGAGGAACAAATGTAATAATCTGAACAATAAAGATTTAATTTAAAAAAAAAAGAAAAAGTTTGAAATTTCCTGACCGGTTTGGCTCAGTGGATAGAGCGTCGGGCTCCGGACTGAAAGGTCCCAGGTTCGATTCCGGTCAAGGGCATGTACCTTGTTGCGGGCACATCCCCAGTAGGGGGTGTGCAAGAGGCAGCTGATGGATGTTTCCCTCTCATCAATGTTTCTAACTCTCTATTTCTCTCTCTTCCTCTCTGTAAAAAATCAATAAAATATATTTTTAAATAAAGGTTGAAATTTAATGAACTAAACATCTACCACAGGAGTTAAAAAAATAACAGCAAATTAAACAGAAAAGAATAATACAGGTCAGAATAAAATTAACAAAATATAAAAGAAAAATAGATCAGAATAGCCAAAAGTTGGTTAATTTTGAAAAGACTAATAAAATTGGTAAACATATGATGAGACTGGTTAAAATGCAAGAGAGAGGGCACAAATTACTAAATTAGTGCTAAGAATGAAATTGGCAGCATCACTACAGATCCTGCAGACATTAAGAGAATAAAGGGGGGGGGGGTGCGCAGATAATGAGAGGGTATACAGGCAACTTTGTGTAATGAATTTTAGATAACATGGCCACAGTCCTATAAAAATAAAACTTAGCCCTAGCCAGTTTGGCACAGTGGATAGAGCATCAGCCTGCAGAAGGGTCCCCGGTTAGATTCTGGTCAAGAGCACATGCCTGGGTTGTGGGCTCAATCCCCAGTAAGGGGTGTGCAGGAGGCAGCCAATCAATGATTCTCTCTCAACATTAATGTTTCTATCTCCCTCTCCCTTCCTCTCTGAACTCAATAAAAATATATTTTTTAAAAATAAAAATAAAAACTTATCCAAACTGAAAAATAGAAAAGAAGAGGTGGTGGGGAGATGGGTGAAAAATGTGACGAGATTAAGAAGTACAAACTGCAGTTATAAAGTTAGTCAGGCAACACTTCTATAGACCAGCTCTAAATAGAACATGAAGTTTTTTAAGATACCATTTACAATAGTATCAAGTTCCTAGAAATAGATTTAACAAAAGATGTGCATGACAAATGTAAAGCTTTATTGAGAGAATTTAACAAGCCATATTATCAATATAACAGCAGCATGTGTAGCTTTGGCTTGTCTTCTTTTTTAATGGCTCACTGTCCATCACCTAAAATAAAAACATAACAGTTTTGTAGATTACTTAGCAGACTTTGACTTACATAAAAATAAAGGTATACAAAGAATATTACAATTTTGGTTTTGTAAGATAGAACTAAAATCAGAACCCTAACCACTGCACAGACTTCTATGCTAATGTACACTTTCAGGCATATAAGCACAATTTTTTTAAATGCTTCACTTTTTGGTGGTATGAAGAAACAGATTTCTCAAGCCCAGAAAATCAAATCCTATGCGCCTTTTTAAAGATAACTTTTTGAATCAAGAGCAAAAACTGCCAATGATTTTAGTTAAAATAAAATCAACCAAAAACTCCAAGAAGCAAAACAAACAAGCAAACAGTATTATTCAAATGCATTGACTTGAAATATTCTTCTAATTATATACATTAGTTAAAATAATGATGTCATACTATTTAATTAAAGAGACCACAAAGAACATCACTGCATTTGATTTGTCTCTTTTGTGCAAACATATTTCATTGATCTATACCAGTGATGGCAAACCTTTTGAGCTCGGCGTGTCAGCATTTTGAAAAACCCTAACTTAACTCTGGTGCCGTGTCACATATAGAAATATTTTGATATTTGCAACCATAGTAAAACAAAGATTTATATTTTTGATATTTATTTTATATACTTAAATGCCATTTAACAAAGAAAAATCAACCAAAAAAATGAGTTCGTGTGTCACCTCTGACACGCGTGTCATAGGTTTGCCATCACTGATCTAGATCAACCTTTATATGGCCTACTTATAGTAAGGTGGCCATTTATTTCCCTTGCACCTGTTGTCCTGGTGTAAGTAGTCATAGCACTCCCCTTTAACTCTCAAGAGTATCCTGGTTTGAATGATAAAAATTACATGGTCACACTAGTTTTAATGTCATCATAGATGCCATTCAAATGTGAAAGAAAATAGTACCATTTCTCAGCCTGGCTCACAATTAAAAATACAACAAACCAACCTAGAAAAGTCAAAACATACAGGTCCATATTATTTTTTGGTGTCTGTAAAATAAAGTGATTTTTGAGAAATAGATCTGGCAAATAAAAAAATAATAATACTATTGTGTTGTTTAGATCTCTAAATAGTACTAAGGCATGTTAAATAATTTACATACTCTAAAAAATATTTGATCACTTGTCTTGCATTTTAAAGGACTTCTACTCCAAAGTAATAATACTTTCATGTTTTATAATTTAACAACATGGATAACTTCACTGTTTTTCCTGACGCTGTCTTTGAATCAAGTATTTGGTGCATGAACAACCTTTCGAGAAATCTTTGTATGTGTGTTGTGTTACAAAAGTATAATAATATTGTAGAATAGAGCAACCCCATGACTTGCATTCTTAATGGGATAACCTACCTTTTGGAGTTTTAGCAGACGCCAGAATAACTGGATTCTTCTCTTCTGCCTCACTGCCATCTGCAGGCTCATCACGAGGCCTTCCCAGAGCCATTTTCTGGCTTTCACCTTCCAATTCAGGTTCGTATATAAGTAAAGAGAGTTATTAATATAAGTAGTAAACCACACATTAATGCTATTAAATAAAGCTCTGTAGGTTAGTATTGTAATAAATGTGATACATAAGAAAGCAATGAGCATTAAAGGGTTTTCTGGTAGAAAATAAAGTTTTATTTCTCATATTACCTCCTCCATGAAGTGTTTCTTTTTCTAAAACTGTTTTAAAATAACTTAGTTGTCACCTTTGTAAACCATATACACTTGTATTATTGCACCTATATCATTAGCTATTTGTTTACACAAATTTCTCTGTCAAGACTGTGAGCTCAAGACAGAAATCATTCTCTCATTTCTATTTATATCCTCAGCACCTAGTACCTCACCTGCCACCAAGCAAGCCCCAACAAATGAGTGAAAAAAAAAGTCTTAGCCGGTTTGGCTTAGTGGATAGAACTTCAGCCTGAGGACTAAGGGGTCCAAGGTTCTATTCTGGTCAAGGGCAGGTACCTCAGTTCCAGGGTCCTTCCCGACACCATCCCTGGTCAGGGCTCATACAGGAGGCAACCAATCGATGTGTTTCTCTCACATCGATGTTTCTCTCTGTCTTTCACTCTCTCTCCTACGCTCCCTAAAAATCAATGGAAAAATATCCTCGGGTGAGGATTAATAAAAATAAATAAATAAAAAATGAATATATGCCCTGGTCAGCATGCTCAATGGTTAGAGCATCAACCTGCTCTACTGGAGGGTCTTGGGTTCGATTCCCCATGAAGGGCATGTACCTGGGTTGCAGGTTCGATCCCCACCACCTGCCAGTGCGAGTATAGGAAGCAACCATTCTCACATCTGTTTCTCTGTTTCTCTTTCTCTCTCTCTCTCTCTCTCTATCTCTCTCTCTCTCTCTCCCTCCCTCCCTCTCTCTTTCCCCTCCTTCCCTCCTCCCTTCTACTCTCTAAAAAATCAATGGAAAAAATATCCTCACTCCTTGGGTGAGGATTAAAAAATAACAATAAAAAAGAAAAAAGAATATGTGACAATTAGATTATGGCTCAGGAAGACAAAAATACTGAACACTAAACAGCAACTAGAACAGAATTTTACATTTTTATTTCTCTATATTATGAAAAATAAATTTTAAATCACAATCTAAGAGTTAACCAAAATATATTTAGGTTTGCTTAAACTTTTGATGCAATGACTTAAGTATTTCAAGATGACCAAGTTTAACTAGTGAAATAGTGTATAATTTTGCCTAGATTTAATACTGCTTCATTTGATTTGTTGATATAGACCCTTGGCAAGGATTGTATTTTCCAGGTGTATGGGTAAACTTATTGGAGGGAAAATTATCAGAGAAAGGGACTGCAGTTGCAAACTATACCTTTCCTTACCAGATAGGTTTCCAGGCACTTTTCAGGTGACCCTTTATTTATTCCTGTTACTAGTAAACATCATAAATTAAACACAAAATGTTCCTTTATCCCCTTTTCACCTTTAATCGCAGATGCTCCCTCTTCTCTCTTTTGTCCAGGTTCCTTGGAAGGACTCCCAACTGGTGGTTCCTCCTCAGATTTTTTGCCACTTGGTTGCTGGGCCTTGTGGGAGAGTACATACAAGTAAAAAGTATTCTTTTCACTATTATAACAATAGAAGGCACAAATATATATACTATATTGCATAACTAATCACAAATCTAAAGAGGTTTTTGCTATACTCTTCTCTGTAAGCACTCTTAATAAAGTTACTCTTCCTATATAAAAAATACTCTAAGGAAGGGCTTAGCTGCAAGGAACAAGAATTCTAAAAACCATTTTAATATTTTCTGGTGCTATTTATTAATACACACAATAGGGACGCTATAGGGATGATTTCCAGGCTCATGTCAATATACATATGCAGGCAACACCAGAATATAAGTCTCCTTGCTCAATGTCTCATTCATAACATTCAGTTTTCACCTATTTTAGCAATGAGGTCCTTTATACAACAAATATGTATTGGTTCAACAACTTTTTCAATTTTTTCCAGAAAAATTAATTTTTCTGAATGGAAGTAAATGTTAGAGCACTCACAACCACAGGGTTAACTGGATCAAAAGACTCTTGACCATCGGGTCTTCCTCTAGATCTTGATCTCAGTCTTGCATTCATGGTTCACACTGAAAGTAAAAAATCATCAACCGAAGATGTAGTGAAAAATAATAATTATACTGGACTGTTTCCCTGACCAACTGGTGATTATAAATTCTTTTTTACATTTGGTTAGATTCCCAAAATAAATCTTGAATAATAACTGCCGTTTTCTAATCACATAATATTCAATGCAATTTCTCTCACCGCCTATTAGGGAGAGAGGGGACCCTCCAAGTACTTTTTAAAAAGTACGACTTTACTAAAGAGATTTAGTTTCACAACTAGACTCTCCAGTATAAACAGATTTTGTAATATATAGCCACGTCCAGCTCTCCACTGACAACCACCGATTCCGTGCTCTGTCGGCAGTTTCAGGTGCCTCCAAGAGTCAGGTACCTCCAACACCACCCCCAAGACTCGCCCCATCTCCTTTAGACCCCCTGCCCGTCGCGGCCCACCATCCGTCCTTGTCCTAGCCCCGCCGTAACAACGGCCATGGCGGCCTTGATGCCTGTAAAGAGAAAGAGGACGACCTCGAGGACTTTCTTCCTCGGAGGCCACAGAGCGAGACACCCCAAAGCATGAGGACTGTCACTTACACTCCTGGGAGGACTGACCTGTGGACCTATCAGTTGAGTCTCAGCTCACGAGAAAGAAACTCGACCGTAAGACGCAAACCGCAGAGCTCTGCACACGGAACCTTGTACAACCGCCAAACCGATGACTCATAAAGCCCGGCAGCGGGCATGCGCACTGTTTTCTCGTGCCGCGCACTGAACTGCGTGGCCTAGTATCCCCATCCCCCATCCCCCACCCCCACCCCCCACGAGCTCCACGGACGACTTTCGAGTTTGTCCTGTCTGGGGTTCCTGCCGCCTCCAGGACTCAGACACTTCAAATAAAGCCCCTAATACTCTCCACAGCCCACTATCCTCCCTTGCCCTGGTCCAGCCACAAGGCCCATGGTGGCCGAGATACTTGGAAGGAGAAAGACCACAACCTAAAAGACTTTCTTTCTCTGAGGCTACAAAACATGCTGACCAGACCCGCCTGAAGCCCGATAACTCTCTCCGCACACGTACTCATTCACACCAACTCACACTTACACTTGTCACCAGACAGCAGAGAGCCTCGTGGAGAATCAGAAAGGGAATGAAAATGGTAAATACCTCCCAGTGCCACCTAAACACAACCTCTGCTGCTGGGTCAACTCCGCCAGCCAGTCGCAAGCCGCAGCGGTATGCGTGGTAACACCAACACTACTGCACAGTGACGTGTGTCACGTGGCCCGTGGTTCCAGCCCTCCCTGGGTGGCAAGCTCCACCCCACTGGGAGTGGAAAGTTGCTTCCCAGTCCCAGAAGGAGTTTTCCTTCCTTTCTCCACCCCCCAAAAACTTTGTCTAGGAACGTTCTCAACGCTGTACTTCACCTGCTGATTGCCCCTCCAAATCTTCCTCACAGTACAGATGCTTCAGTGGCCTTAAGAGAGCCTGTAGTCGCCCCAAAGATGCGTGAAAGCTTTTTTTAGGGTCTGAAGAATTGCAAAGCTATTTAAAGCATAAAAAGTATCCAGAAAAGTAAAAAGAATTGATAAATCCAAACACATAAGCCTTAAAACTCGCACACATCCTGTGACTGAGCATTTCTACTTCTAGAGCTTTATGTTAAGGAAACTGCTTTGCACGTGAAAAAAAAAAGATGTAGATACATAGCACTTACAAAGCACCTTAATTTATAAAACCATGGTTACGGACTTGTTATATAAGTAAACTTTGGCACATTTTTTTCAATTACATTTTACATTCAATATTGCTTTGTATTAGTTTCAGGTATACAACATAGGGGTTAGATAATCATATACTTTGCAAAATATTCCAATATTTCCAGTACACACCTGGCACCTACATAGTTATTACAATATTAATGATTTTGAATACTATTCCTATGCTGTACTTTACATCCCCATGACTATTTTTGTAACTACCAATCTGTACGTCTCAATCCCTTCACCTTTTTTCACCCAGTCCCCCAACCCCCATACCCTCTGATAACCATCACTCCGATCTCTGTATCTATGACTTTGTTTCACTTTTTTGTGTTTATTTTGTTATTTAGATTCTACATGTAAGTGAAATCATATGCTATTTGTCTTTCTCTGACTGACTTATTTCACTTAATATAATTAACCTCTGTCACAAATGGTAAGATTTCCTTCTTTTAAAGGCAGAGTAATAATTGCTTGCCTCCATTTCATTTCATTCTTTTTCTGGGATTTTCTCTTGTTCTTTTGTTTGGGGCATATTTCCCTGTCTCCCCATTTTGGCTGCCCCTCTATATTCGTTTCTGTGCATTAGGTATATCTGCTATGTCTCCCAGTCTTGGTAGGGTGACCTTATATAGTAGGTAGGTATCCTGTGGGGCTCAGTGGTGCAGTCTCCTTGATCACCTGAGCTAGATGCTCCAGGAAATTCCCTTGTGGGTTATGTGAGGCCTCCTGTTGATCCTCACCGAGGATATTTTTCCATTGTTTTTTTAGGGAGAGTAGAAGAGAGAGGGAAACACAGACAGAAACATTGACGTGAGAGAGACACATCGACTGGTTGCTTCCCACACACACCCCAACCAGGGCCAGGGATGGAGCCTACAACCAAAGGACATGCCCTTGACCAGAATCCAACCCGCAACCCTTCAGTCCTTGGGCCAGCGCTCTAACCACTGAGCTAACCAGCCAGAGCTGTAGATGAGTCTTGATGAGTCTCATCTGTGGGTGAGGTTGAGCCTCAGGCTGGCTGACAATGAGGACTGACCCTGACCAAGCATATGAGCTTCTGTGCAGGGGCTGACCCTATGAAGCGGAATTCACTCTGGTGCCAACAGAGATCTCCCTTTGGTTGTACCACCTGTGGAGCTAATTGGGTCGTGCTCTAATCTGGTCTGAAGCCCACCATTGTGTTTTAGTCCTGGGGCCTCTTAGGAGGGACTCCAGTGCAGGCCAATGTCAGACACTGCCTGTGATCAGACCTGGGCTACCTGTTTGGAGGTACAAAGAGATCAACACTTTGTGGCTGCCTTTGCTGGGACTGGGTGCATGCCAGAGGGTCCAAGCCGCATATCAAGGCCAGCTTAGGGTTTGCTCATTTTTAAAGTAGTCAGTTGGGATCTCAATGGTGTTATGAGTACTAAAGCCATTTCTAGAATATCTCTGTTTGAATCTGCCATCCAATCCCAAAGCATAAGTATTTCAAATATATACAACTGTGGCAAAAAAGTGTGTTTGAATATGAACTTTCATGTTGTAAACTGTTCAGATGATATTTAGAATCACATCTGGTCCATAAGGTAGGGAATGCAAAGGTAAAATACCACTGGACCCTAAACAGGCTGAGGCTGAGTGGGAGCAGAGCTGATTTCTTTGTGTATTTCTGAAAACCAGGCCTAAAAAGGGAACAAAAGGAAGGCTTTATGGTCTGGCTACAGCTTCTGAAAATAAATGCAGCCTCTTTAACAGACCTACTAGGAAGGCAGGCACTTAGTGAAAATGAGAAACATCAAGGCATAGAGCAAAGAGCAAGCCATTTGAAGCCCTGGAAACACGAGTTAGAATCCCATCTCCACTGCTTCCTCTCTGTGGGACCAAGAATGTTAGCTCAACATATATGAAATTCAATTTCCTCACCTGTAAATTGTGTTTAGTAATCTTATCTTTTAGGATTTTTAGGGAAAAAGAACACTGTAAATATTCAACTCAGTTCTTGGTCATAGCATATACTCAATAAATGATGTGTTATCATAAATATTATCATTACTATTATGGTTAAATTTTTCTAAAACTACCTGTACTTGGTAGTTATATTTTTATTGGGCTTGTGTTCTCCTTGAAAACAATGGTTTTTGGCAAATACTAGTATTTGAGGCGCAAAAAAGTAAACTAGATTTCTGGACAATTCCTTCTCCTCTCCCTTTTTTATCTGCTTCCTCCTCATAATTTTGCACACCATGTGCCTTCTTAATGCTTACCACTTTCTCCATTTAGAATGAACTCCTTTGTTTACAAGTGAAAAACTACAGCCAGAGCCTAGTTTTCTTTGCCCAAGACCACACCCAAGTTCGATCCTGAGTGCATCATCAATGTATTGTCTGATTCCAAATGAAGTGATCTTGCCACTCTACCACCTGCTGTTTATTCTGCCAATGTATTTCAAAGAGCTAGCAGTCATTGAGCGCTTACTCTGTGTACTTAACCAAAGCTATTTCACTCTCACACTCATAACCCTAGAAAGGCAAAAACAATCACTATTCTCACTTTACAAATGAAAATGCTGATGTTCAGAAAGAGTAAGTAATTTGCCCAAGGACACACAGTGGCCATGTTATAAAAGACACTTGTCCAAACAGAAAATCCTTCATAATTATGGGAATCAAAATACAAAGATGGGCCTGGCTGGCGTGGCTCAGTGTTTGAGCATCGACCTATGAACCAGGAGGCCATGGTTCAATTCCTGGTCAGGGCACATGCCCAGGTTGTGGGCTTGATCCCCAGTGTGGGGCGTGCAGGAGGCAACCAATCAATGATTCTCTTCCATCATTGATGTTTCTATCTCTCTCTCTCTCCCTCTCCCTCTCTGAAATCAATCAAAATATATTTTTTAAAAAAATACAAAGATGCACCCTGACTGGTCTGGCTCAGTGGATAGAGCGTCAGCCTGCGGACTGAAGGGTCCCGGGTTTGATTCCGGTCAAGGGCATGTACCTGGGTTGCAGGCACATCCCCAGTGCAGGTGTGCAGGAGGCAGCTGATCGATGTTTCTCTCTCATCGATGTATCTGGCTCTCTATCTCTCTCCCTTCCTCTCTGTAAAAAATCAATAAAATATATTTTTAAAATAAATAAAAATACAAAGATGGGATGGCATCTATGTCCACCTTTCTGCCACTGACTTCCCAGCTGTAGTTGCATGAGCTCCTGCGTGCAGCTCTGGGTTCCTACCTGGAAAGCCCCCCTTTTGACCTCTTCCTGAACCAAATATCTAGTCACAACTGGAGGGGGAGGAGTCTCCAAAGAATGTGGAGACCCTGGGTTTAGTCAGCAAAGTCTAAAGCCTGAGCTCTTTCGTTTTTTTAGTTTTCTCTCTATAGCTAGCTAGCTATAGATATAGATAGATAGATGATAGATAGATAGATAGATGATAGATAGATAGATAGATAGATAGATAGATAGATAGATAGATGATAGATAGATAGATAGATGATAGATAGAAAGATAGAGGTAAATAGAGTTCAGAGAGGAAAAGAGAGGGAGAAAGAGATAAAAACATTAATGATAAGAGAGTATCATTGATCGGCTGCCTCCTGCACACCCTACATTTGGGATCAAGCCTGCAACCCCGGCATATGCCCTGGCCAGGAATCAAACCGTGACCTCCTGGGTCATAGGTCGCCACTAAACCACTGAGACATGCCAGCTGGGCTAAAGCTTGAACTCTTCTAGTGAGGCTTTCCCCCCCCCCAAGTCACAGAGTGTTCAGGATCAGATACCCTATATCCTGCACCAGGACACCTGGTGTCAGAGGCACCAAGATTTTGCAGAAGAGCCAAACGATCAGGAATTAGGTGCACCACTCTCTCCCTTTTGGGCTTTGGCTGGCTCTTCATTAAAACAAGAGTTTGTACTAGAATCCAAAGGTTCCTCAGCTCTAACATAGAATAAATAATGCAGCTGTATATAGGGTGCTGAGACAGATAGTGGCTCTGAAATCAGACAGGCCTAATTGGGAAACTACTTTGCTGTGTTTTGGAGAAGTTACTTATGTTATAAGCCCGTTTCCTCCTCTATAGAAAAGACATTTTGTGAACTAATACACATAAAGCAATGGCTAGCAAATAGTAAGCACTTAAAAATATTCACTAATATACTTTTTCAATTAAATTTTAAGGGACATTCGGGGATATATTTATCCCTAAAAAGTTTCTCCCACTTACTCCTTACATCAGTAGTACCCACCTCATGCCACTCACGTGCCCCAAGTCATCCAACCTTTTCTGCCTGGCCTTTTTGATCTTCCACAATCTTCTTTTTATCTCCCATGCTATATCGTTAAGCTTTTGAAGCCTAGGGACCATGCCCTATAAACCTATTTGCCTTATACCAGCCAGTACAGAATAGAGATTTCACTGATTGAGTAATTGGTTGTTTTTCCCTCTCTGGCTTCAGTAATCTCATCTGTAAAATGTTAGGACTGTGAACAACATCTTCTAGCTTTGATACTCAAAAGATATATGAAAAAGCCCCACAGTTTTATCAGAAAAAGATAAAAAGTCTTAGCCGTTGGCATAAATTGAAAGGATCTTGTTCTGAGATGCAATGTTGATGATTTCATAATAGTTCTCATGTTTCTGGAAACTTCCAGAAAACTAAGATTTGCTGTTTCTCCCTCCACCCAAAGTAAGAAATAGCAGGACCTCTGAGATGAAACATCATATCGCCTAGTTGGGGAAACAACCTCAGGAATTCAGTACCAACATGGCAAGTTTAATATTTTGCTAATGGGACATCATTGTTTTTCACACAATAGGTAATATAACCCTGACTCTCATCTGAAAGAGGGACTGTCCCTCTGCTTAAACTGTTTCAAAAGAAGTACTGTGTTGCTTCCTTATAGTTTCAATGTAGGGGACTGGAATTTCTTCCTAGAGTTTGAGGACACTTGTTTTAAAAAATGAAAAGAAAAAAGGCACCTTTCTTCTGCAGAGCACAATGTCTCCACTATCAGGTTGGACACAAAGCCAGTGCCTATAAAGTCTTGGCCACTGAGGGTAGAGAGAAGAGAACTGGATATGGACAGAGAGCATTGAGGGAGGATCCAGGAAGCCAGAATAAAGTAACTTTCTTAATGTTAGACTCAAAAGGGCTTCCTAACTTCAATCTATTTCTATCTGATCATTAAAAACTTGTGTTTTATTCTAAGCATGAAAAAACATCAGACAGACCTAAATTGGGGTACATTATACAAAATACCTGACCACTACTCTTCAAAAATATTAAGGTCATGAAAGACAAGGAAAGACTGAGGAACTGGCATAGAAGGAGGAGAGTAAGGAGATATGACATGACAAATGCAATGTGGAATCCTGGAACAGAAAAGACTTCAGTGGAAAAACTGATGAAATCTGAATGAACTTTGTAGTTTGGTTCATAGTATTGTATCAAGGTTAATGCCTTACTTTTGATAAATATTCTGTGGTTATATAAGATATTAACATAAGGGGAAGCTGGGTAAAGGAATTCTCTGTACTATTTTCACAGCCCTTTATAAGTCTAAAATTACCTCAAGATAAAAGTTAATAAGGGGGAAAAAAAGTTAATAAGGGGAGCCTGAGACACCTTGTCCTCAACATCAAAAGATAATGGTTCTCCTCCAGACCCCCCCTTTCCTGCCAGCTTCTCATTTCCTCTGAGAACTTAACAGTGACTCTTAAAGGCCTCTAGCTGCCTTAACAGCAAGTCAGTCAAGCAATCTGAAGAAATGACCTGGTTAGACCTGCATTTTCCAAATAATTAAAACAAACTTTTCTTGAAGGCACTATTTTTAGGAAAGTAGTATCAATTTCTGTGCCTTCTTATACAGAGCATGGAAAACAGTGCTTAATTTTTCATTGTCTACAAGTATTAGTACAAACATCTGCTTTTGTACAGTATCTAAATAAGAGCTCTTGGGGCTGGCCAATGAGGACAGCTAATTGTAGTGTTGGATATTTTGGTTCTGTTCCGTGAACCTGCACTGTCTCCTCTTCCCTTATAAGACTGCCCTGTTGGTTCTTTAGCGGGAGAAGGGGGCACATTAGATGAGTGACTTTGAGGTGACAGCTTGGGGCATCTGGTACCCCAAAGAATCCTCATAAATCACTAGAGCACAAGTCATTTTCACCACTCTCTGGGTTTTCTGAAATGTTGTCATAATCGTCATCATTTTCCAGTTGGTGACCAGAGCCCACCCTACAGAGGACAAATTTTCATAAAAAAGAACCAATGATGTGGCAGCATCAAGAGCCAAAGAATCGATGATATACTGAGCTCCACCTGTATGTTTGTGTGTCACTGAAATTCAGGTATCACTGGGGCCAAGGCTTCATGGGGTAAAGCAGCCAGAGCACTATGACCACTGTAGGGTGTCCCATTGGCATCCACTGATACCACATGCCCTGTTCACACTTCTTTCTTGGACTTGGTAAATTTATTTGTCACTAAGAACAGGGCTGAATACTTAATCTTGAGGGTCACTTTCAGCTCTAACATTCTAGGGGTCTGCTCTTTGAGATATGATTTTCTCTTTTATATGAAATCCCCCAAAGCCATCAAAGAGTAATTATCACACCTGAATGATGCAAATCTGTTTTATCAATTAGGCATGATCGTCTCTTTTCTAAGTGCATTATCGCAGATCCCACTAGGCCACACCTTAAAGAGCTTTATATTGGGAGAAAGTGTCAGCATAAATGGGTCTCTGGGCAACAAACCATTGGGCAACTCCAAAACCTCCTCTTGTAGAAGCATATATGAGCTAGTGCCCATCTACAGTAGGGAAGCTGGTGTCCATCCAATGAGTCCCAGAAGGAAATTTGCCCAAGCTGCAGATTGTGGAGAATGCTTGAAATTTTTCCACTGACTTTGTTCTTTCCTTTACAGAAGTCTTGACTTGCTTCATCATGATTCCATGTGCAACCCAGAGCCAGATGAAGAAATAAAGAAATTCCTCCATACAAGTTCTTCAACTTAAATGTCCAAACTGAGTAAAACCAGAGTGTACTAGGGTATTAAGGGAGCTTCAAAGAAAGGAGATCAAGCAGGACCTCAGCAGACAAGTTTGCTGAGGTCTAGAGCCCAGGCTGGGGAAGAGAGTGCCCCCTAACTCCACCCCACGACCAGGCACTAAGATCAGGAGAGCTTGGGGCTATATTTCCCACCATCAGACTGTCTTGACTTCTTTGCCCTGGCTTCAAGACCATCACGTTGCTAACGCACATACTTGCTATCCTAAAGAAGAGGGTTGGAGCACAAAGGGTGTGGGATTTGGACACAGATAGATCTGGGTCTGCATTTTAACTCTGCCATTTATGAGCTGTCGTACTTTATGCAAGGTACTGAACAGCTCTGTGACTCAGTCTCCTCATTAAAAGGAAGATAATAGTTCTCTGCCACAGGGTCATTGGGAGGATTAGAGATAATGCACATAGAGCTCCTGATAGCAGTGCTTAGGACATGGTAGTCATGGCAACCAATAAATGGTAGCTGTTTTTCTCTATTCCACGTGAAAGAAGCCAGACACAAAAGGCCACATATTGTACGATTCCATTTGTATGAAATGTCCAGAATGGGAAAATCCATAGAGACAGAAAGTAGATTAATGGTTGCCAAGGGCTGGGGGGAAGGAGGAATGGAGAGTGACTGCTAATGCATAAGGCTTTCTTTGGGGGATAATGAAAATGGTCTGGAATTACATCGTGGTGATAGCAGTGCAACATAGTGGATATACTAAAAATTACTAAATTTTATATTTTAAAAGGGTAAATTTTATGAGACATGAATTATGTCTTAATTGAAAATTCTTAAAAATAAATTCTCTGTTCCTCAGTTTATGAATATTAATAGAAATGAATATTTATTGAATGTGGATAACAGTAGTACCCACCTCATAGGATTTTGTGAAGATTAAATGAGTCAATTAATGTAAAATATTTAGACTAAACCTGAAATACTATAAAAGCTCAATAAATGTCAGCTATAATTATTACTGTTATTGTTATTATCATAATCATCATCATTTTTATCATAGGTAGCATAGTCTAGTAGTCAATATCAATGGAGTTTAAGTCAAACAGACCTAGTTTAAAATCTGATTTCACACTTAGCAGTATATATTATAATGGTTGATGGTACAGCCACTGTATTCAGATTTTCTTAATATTTATCAGTTGTGTGACTTCAGACAATTTTCCCATCCCTTCTATTCCCCCTTTTCTTCATCTGTAAAATGGAGGTAATACTAGTTCATACCTAATGAGTTACCATGAGAATTAAATAATGTATACATTAGGATGCTTTTGACTTTAAATTTCAGAAAACTGGCTCAATTAGTTTTAAGCCAGATAGATGGGAAAGAAAGAAGAGGTTTACTTTTCACCAGCCATTAGTTTTGGAATGCTTCTCAGAGACTTCTCTGCCCAAATTTTTCTCCTGGGTTGTTAAGGTTGCTATTCCTGCCCTAACCGGTTTGGCTCAGTGGATAGAGCGTCGGACTGCGGACTCAAGGGTCCCGGGTTCGATTCCAGTCAAGGGCATGTACCTTGGCTGCGGGCACATCCCCAGTGGGGGGCGTGCAGGAGGCGGCTGATCGGTGTTTCTCACTCGTCAATGTTTCTAACTCTCTATCCCTCTCCCTTCCTCTCTGTAAAAAATCAATAAAAATATATTTTAAAAAAGATTGCTATTCCTATGTATTTAATGTAAACTGTTTCAAAATGTTGGTAATAGGCAGGAACTAAATAAAACAATACCACATATGCCGAGAGTATAAATCTCACTGAGAAGGCTGCAAAATATTTCAATAATGTAACATTCCTGCCCAATCAATGGTATCATTCAGAATGACACTTAGAATAGGAATATAATGCCAACATACCCCCTACAAGGCAGTTAATGCAATAGGAAGCTAGAAGTCAAAGCCCTGAATTGGGCCTCTCAAACCCAGCTTAAATTTTTCCATCAGCAAATTAGGAAATGAAAGCAGAATGCATTCTCCAATTGGCAGCCTAAGTATGGAAAAGCATCTTATCACTGTACTTACAATTATAGAATCACAAGATTGCATGGTTCTTTAGTAAAGATGAACTCATTCTCTGGAGTTGCCGATGGAGGCCTTGAGACTCAATGAGAGGAAGCCCTTGCCAAGGTCAGACCAGCTGGATTTCAACTGAATTGAACCTACATTCTAGCCTTGTGTTTTTCTTTCCCTTCTTCTGTCCATCACAGCACCTGATATACAGGGTGTCCCCCAAAAATATATATACACTTTAACAGCTGATAGCTCAATTTTTAAAATGAAATATATTTTGAATAAACACTACCTTTAGAATTATTCAAAGTGTGTGTGTGTGTGTGTATGTACATTTTTGTGGGGGGGAACTATATATATATACAAGGTCAAGGTTCTAATTGCTTTCATGGCCTTGTTTCCAGGGCAGGCTACAGCATCATCTACTCCATGTATTCTGTGCTCAGTCAGCCCCCTTCCCCAAGAATCCAAGATTTTAGGGAAATTTTGTACCATTCAACCCAATCTGGACCTAAGTTTCTTCTCAGTGTTCAAACCACTAACAGATTTCCTCAGCCATTCTACTTTCTTTCCCCCTGGTTGGGGCACAATTGTACTTACATCTATTATGAAATCATTAAGATTTCAAAGTACTCTTCAGTATTTCATATTGATTTGTCAATAATGAGTAAATCTCTAATAAAATGAGTACTTTTCCTCCTTGATGGTTTATGACTTGAGCTGATGGAATATATTGAAAAGTACTTAAATACTCACTGTGAGTATACATGCACGCACACACATACACAGGACTGTCATATATTTCCTGGATAAGGTTAAAATTCTAAAGGCATTCGAGGTTCCTTGATTCCACCCAAGGAATCTTGTCCAAACATTTCTCTTTAACAAAAATGTTGGAAACTCATGCAAAGATTAGTTAAAGATGGCAAAATACATAACAGATCTACTTCTTGCTTATTACCAAGTAAGAGTTTGCTCCATTAAAAGGCATTGAATGGGAGCACATCCAGGCCAAGTACTATTCAGATTCCTCTGCTCTTGTTCCTGGCGTTTGGACAGAGGCCCCACTGGTAAGCTCCCTCTGAGAGGGATGGACTGAATTATGTGTTCATCTAAGTGTCAGACAGGGTCATTCTGGAAAGTGGGTCCTTTAGCTTTGCTGAAGAGAGGAAGTGGGAAACACTGTTAAAATTTGTACACATTCCACTCCCTCTGCCTTCAAAGGAAACCTCAGAGCTGAGGTACCAAAGTGGCTCCCAGTAAACAGGAGAGCACAGACATCCCCTGCCTCTGTCACGCTGCCTTTGGTGTGTAGACAGAGTCGCTGTGACAGATAGCAAGAAGCCCAGCTCTCTCCTTGTTGGTTCTTGTTGTGTCACAGGCATAAATCACTGCTATGTGGGCCCACTGTACATTTTAGCACTTTTAGATGCTATATATTTCAAATAATTTTATTCCAATGATGAGGGGTGGGGTAAGCAACTGCCTATGAGACAGGAGTTGTGAAGAGGTTGTCACCTCGAGTTCCCTCTGGCACGCACACGCACATGCGCACATGCACGTGCACACACACACACACACACACACACAGTGCTGCAGGCAGAGATACAAAGCTGTCCATGTGAGTCAGCAGGGCTTTGTTCTTATTTGCCCTCTTCTCAAAGTATGTACACTTAGTACAGCAACTTTTCATTTGTTTCTGTAAGTCCTGGGGGGAAATCATAAATCTATCTATTTATGAAAATTGGTAATGGCTTTCTTCTTCTATTTCAATTGACAGACATAATGCATAAAAAGGACATTCATATTGATCCTATTTCATCAAAACAATTTCAAGAAGTTCATTGGTCAAAGGAGAAAGTTGTTAGCTACTGCTTAGCACTGTAAGAATTAGCAATTTGTTTTCCTGGAGACATGTAATTACCACACCTGTCATTGTGCTTCGGGCCAGACCTTCCTGAGAAAGTATTTATAGAGCCATGTGATTATTCTGCCTCCATGTGAAGAGGTGCATAGATGCCCCCCATGTAACACATCACATTTGGTAACTCCATCATGTGCAATCTGGGGATGGGTGGGACCATTCCTGTGCAGGTACCAGCTCTGCCCAGAGCTGGGAAGAGAAACAAAATGGCTGCTGCAAGACTTCCTAGCAACATGCATGCTAGTTTCTCTGGACATGTCAGTGCATAAATAATTGTCCTTTCTTTAGGCAGTGTATTAGTTTCCTGTGGCTACCATAACAAATTAATGCAGCTTAAAACAATAGAAATATATTCTCTCACAGTTCTGGAGGCCAGAAGTCTGAAATCAAGGTGTCATCAGGGTCATGCTCTCTCTAAATTAGAGGAGAATTCACCTGGCCAGCGTGGCTCAGTCTTTGAGCATTGAGCTATGAACCAGGAGGTCAAGATTTAATTCCCGGTCAGGACACATGCATGGGTTGCAGGCTTGATCCCCAGTGTGGGGTGTGCAGGAGACAACTGATCAATAATTCTCTCTCATCATTGATGTTTCTCTATCTCTCCCTCTCCCTTCCTCTCTGAAATCAATAAAAATAAATAAATTAGGGGAAAATCCTTCTTTGCCTCTTCCAGCTTCAGTTGGCCCCAGACATTCCTTGGTTTGTAGCAACGTAACTCCAATCTCTGCCTGCATGTTCACAAGGCTTTCTCCTCTGTCTCTGTGTCTCAAACCACCCCCTCCTTTCTCTTATAAGAACTCTAGAGGCCCGGTGCATGGATTTGTGCACCGGTGGGGTCCCTCGGCCTGGCCTGCAGGGATTGGGCCGAAACCAGCTCTCCAACATCCCCTGAGGGGTCGAGGATTGCGAGAGGGCGGTTCTCGGGTGATGCACCCCGGGATCGAGCTCCCTCCTCTCTTCTCCCAATATTATGTCACTTTCTCTCTGCATCTGTCTCACTTCTTTCATCTCACTTTACCCTAAGTTTGGGGGTAACTGACAACTTGTGGGCATTTAGCTGCAAAACACAATTATTTAGCAAACAGGATTTACTTAGCCTGGAATCTAGTTAATCTAGGGCAGGACCCTGCTCAATGTCAGGCTCCTGCCTAGGCCCTTCCGCCCAGGTGGAGTCCTGTGGCGACAGGAACCTCCTTCTTCCCACCTGAACTGCTCCTTCACCTCCTTCCTTCTCCAGAGGTTGCCCACTGTCCGCCCAGAAGGAGGGAAGCCACGGCCAGTTTCCCAGCTGAGAGTGGTAGTGGGAAAATTCGCTGCCTCCACTGGCAATCAGTAGTCAGCAGATGGGCTGGTGCGGGCACCAGATGTCGGGGCCACAGCCAGTAGGTCCTGCACATCTCATCATTTAGCTAATCCAGTCAAAAAGTTTCTATAAGGGCCAGACCTACGACCTCTGCAATGGGCTAGAGGCCCCGTGGGGAGCCAGACTTGAAGTGGGGAGCCAATGGGCTAGAGGCCAGGTGCACGGTGAGGTCCCTCGGCCTGGCCCGTGGGGATTGGGCCAAAATCAGCTCTCCGACATTCCCTGAGGGGTCCTGGATTGTGAAAGGGCTCAGGCCAGACCGAGGGACCTCACTGGTGCATGATTGGGGCTGGGGAGGGATTGAGGGAGGGATCCAGTGTGGGTCCGGCCCATCTCGCTCAGTCCCCATCAGCTGGAAGCCAACAGCAAGCTAACCTACCAGTCTGAGCGTCTGCCCCCTGGCGGTCAGTGTGCGTCATAGCGACTGGTTGAAAGATTGAACAATTGGTCAGACACTTAGCATATTAGGCTTTTATTATATAGGATAAATAATTGGATTTAGGGCCCTAAATCCAGGATGATCTCATCGTAACTTAATAACCTCTACAAAGACCCTATGTCCATATAAGGTTGTGAACCGCGTCCAGCACAGCCAGGGTGAGCCTGAGGAGGGGCAGTGAAGGATTAAAGAAGACAGACAAGAGAATACAGCTGAGGCTCAGTGGGTCTCCCATGCCTGGATGAGAACACTGAAAGACCCAACCTGCAAGCCAGATCAAAACAAGGGTAGTGGTCAACATGTTCACAATGTTCTTGTGAGTTTCACTTGTTTTGGCAGCACTTGCTGCACCTCCCACAGCCCTTTAGCTACCTAGGAAAGAACAAGGGAGGACTATAAGGTCAAGCTTAATTATGCTAGGAGGGCTCTGCCCTCCAAGCTGGAACTTGTTTGTGGCCCTGCCACAGGTCAGTCCAAGGCTTGATCCTATAGCTGCTCCCTACAAGGTTGCATTAATAAGTATTGAGGTTTAAAGGTGAATATATCATTGGGGGGGGCACAATTCAACCCACTACAGGAAGGATATTCAAGATTTCTTGTGGCACATGGACTCATTACAAATCGCACCTATCCCAAGCTTGCTTTCCCTTCCTTCCTTCCTTCCTTCCTTCCTTCCTTCCTTCCTTCCTTCCTTCCTTCCTTTCCTCTCTTTCTTCCTTTCTTAATGACTTAAAGACTAGGACTGAAGACAGGAACTTCAATGAAAACATGGGCCATGCTCAGAGTGTTTGACTTAAAACCCGAGAGAAAACGGAATTTGCAAAGCTCTGCAACCTGGGCACTATGCTGGACTGAAAACTCCACGCTTGCTTACATTTAACCCTATAAGATACGGGTCACTGTGACCAGCCTGCAGATGAGAATACTGAGGCTCAGAATAATCCACCCAATGTCTGCCAGCAATCTGTGGGCAGGACCACATCAGAGGCCATATGGCCTCATACATTGTGGGTATTGCACACACTGAGCAGTAGAGCCTCACTCATAGCTGACAGGTAGAACTGACTCATTATTCAAATGTACTGTTGGCTTTAGGTAGAGACAGAATAGATGGCATTGATGTAACAGCCCTGGAGGAGCTCTGAGTAGGACCCAGATCACTCCCTCCCTGAACTGCCTCACCAACTGATTAGTGCCTACTTTACCACCACAACCCCTTTCAGTTCCTAAATACAGATGATTCAAATGAAAATCTCCCAGAGAGCTGTAACACCCACTCTGAAATATGTGCCAAAAATAGGCCTTTTCAGAAGCAAATTTGATCAAAAGAGGGAAAAGTGGAAGAGAGCAAGGGCTGGCTGCAGTTCCCCCTGAAGAAGGAGATTGGAGACACTCTAAAGATGCCTGCAGCAGCCAGCTTATGCTGGCCCATTAATTCTGTGTAGCACGTGGCAGCTTGGTGATTCTGGACCAATCAGCCACCTCTTTTTGCCTCAGGTTCCCATCTATAAAGTGAGGATAAATATTTCCAAGGATCTAGAACAGCTTCTCTGGATGCTGGCTTGAGCAATGTCTTACACAGAAACACAGGCCATATACATTGATCCAGGAGACAAATTCAAGTGAAGCCACCAAAAAGACATCAGAAGGAGAAGGGAGCTTTTTTTTCCCACCAAAGCTTTTCATTTTTTTAAATTTTATTGAGAGATAATTCACATGACATAAAATTCACTATTTTAAAGTATACAATTCAGTATTTTTAGTATATTCACTATGTTGTACAATCACTGTCACTAATTCCAGGACACTTCCATTAGAAAAAAGAATATTTGGCCCTAGCCAGTTTGGCTTAGTGCATAGAGCGTCAGCCTGTGGACTGAAGGGTCCTGGGTTCGATTCCAGTCAAGGGCACATGCCCAGGTTGAGGGCTTGATCCCCAGTAGGGGATGTGTAGGAGGCAGCTGATCAATGATTCTCTCTCATCATTGATGTTTTTATTTCTCTCTCCCTTCCTCTCTGAAATCAATAAAAAAATATATTTTTAAAGGGGAACATTTTGAAAAAGAATTTAAATGTGTAAATATTTTCTCTAAATAGAAGACTGATGAGCAAGGAATATAGAGAAGATAATTCCAATTCCAGGCAATAAGTCAAAATGTTCTTTAGGCAGAGCTAAGAAATCAGAGCAATATAGTTAGTCCCAAAAAGACACAAAAGGGTCTGAGACAATATTGATAAACCACTCCTTGACAAAAGAGCAACTGCACTTGGAAAAGCAAGAAGAAGTCTAAGGGAACTGGTACAAAGCAAACAAATCAAATAGAGCAAGAGGGATTGCAGTCAGGTATGCAGAAGAATTTCTTGATCATAAGGATAAAATGTTGATACAGGGAGTTGTGAAACCCATTGCCCAGGGATATTCTGAAGCATGATAATGTATTTCTATTTGATTCCCTAGTTGTGCAATAGAAAGAGTTTTCAATCCCTTAGAATCTTTTAAGAGAAAAATATTCTTTAATATATATATCTGACCCCCCCCAAATATATATATTAACCCATATTTATTTTTAATGGTTTTATATAATAATGATTGGTGTTATTTTCTTAGTATTAGAGTAATAATTGTAATATAATGATTATTATTTTATAGAAATACTAGTATTTATAGAACATCTCTTAGGTGCCACATGCTTTCCACACATGAAAGCTCATAACCACCTGTAAAGTAATAAGGAGACTGAGATGCAATGGGTTCAAGTGATCTATCATGTGGTTAATCAATGGTATGACAGGAATACAAGGAAATTTTGGCTCACTTCAAAACTCAGATTCTTTCCACTACACTAAACTGCCTGGAATTCCAAGGTTTGCCTTTACAGATTATGTCTCTGAAGCATTCTGTGGGCTCCTGGAGGGCAGAAGCTCTGCATTTAACTTCTTTCTTACCCATATCTGCCCCTCCTCCACATCTGACCATCCAGCCAACCTCGTTGACTTCTCCCCTAGAATATATTGAATGCTTTCATTTCTCTCCATCTTTGACTCTATTACCTTCTAGCAAGGAACCACCATCCTTCCCAGGGGGGCATAAAGACCACTAACTTCATTTCTCTGCTTCCAGGCTTGCCTTTCCATAGTCAACTTTCCACATTGAAGCTAGAGACAGCTTTCTAAAATGCAAATCTGATGAGATCCACTGTTCTTAACTCTTCAATGCCTTTGCACTGCCACTCATAATACAGGTCTAGGCCTTTCCACTGCTATTTCCTCAGCCTGAAATGACATGGCCTCTTTCTTCACCAGGCTAATCTGTACCTGCTGTATGCAGGTTTTCTGGGTTCTGCTGAGATGCCACCTTCTCACCTGCATTTTGGGACTCTTTCTCTATACCTCTATAGCACGCTATTTAGTCACACTGTGTCACCCACATGACTGTTGATTTGTTTTCTCTGTGACAGGACTAAAAGCTCTTCAAAGGCAGTGGCCTTGAACTTTTCATAAATGATTCCTCAGCGGATACTCATAAGCCATACATTCCCAATAACTGTATGAATAGAAAAATGTATGGTAACAGTCTGGACTCAAAATCAGTGCATAATAAATGCTCACTAGCTAAATGAATCCATTGATGAAACTGTAGGATCTTCTCCCTATTGATTGAAGATTCTCTTCTCTCTAGCCATGCAAACCTCACTTCAGACAGCAGAGAAGAAGCTCCCAAAAATAGAGGATGGAGAGTGTTATTCCTCTGCAAGCAGGGGAATAATGTTCCATGGCCACTAGGTAATTCTCCATGTTGTTGTTTATATCCAAAACTGCTTCTCTTAAACAATTCAGGCTTTGGGTTAGTCATCATTAACAAATGTGCTACCTCCCTGAGACAACAGATTGATTTAGGCTTAAGGTTATGAACACAAAACAAGGAGTATTGGCACATAATGTGCACTTTAATAATTTCACAGCACAAAGATGAGGAAGGTACTTTCATTTGCTTTCTCCGGGAGGTCAGTTCTTCTAAAGGAAAAAAAAATCATCTTTAGGGTGTCAACAACTTTCCTGGCATCTTCCCATTCTGTTTTGCTTTTCTTTGGCTCCTCTTGATCCTTGGGGAGGTAGGCATTTATATTTTAAAGATGATTAGATGATGTTGGGAATGTGAGAGAGTTGGTAGAGGTGGGCAGAGGACAAGCAGTACTTTTAAAAGGAAAAACAAAAGCATGTATGTTCCCTGACTTGATTTCATAAGTGTTTCAGGATGTGTCTTTAAGAAAAGGAAACAAATGGCAACTTGTATGGTCATTTAGATAGTGCAATTAGCAGCCTTTTTGTATACATAAAGAGGTTTTGTGGAGGCAGAAGATGACTGAGAATCCAGCACAGCTGTCCACAGGCTCCCTCCACAGGACATTGTTTGCTAATTGGTCTGAGGGACCCTTCAGTGATCCCCCATAGGCTCCCTCGCCTTACACTAGAAGCTCTGGAATCTTAGAAATTAGCAAGGTGAGTAGAACAGGAAGAAGAGAAGAGCCAGCATTCAGGACAGGGGAGACTTCAAATACAGCAGAGAAATCATGAGGAGGAAAATATATGTCCAGGAATTAGCGAAGATTAAAAAGTAATTGAAATACACACACACAAAAATGAAATGCTAGGAAATCAAACTTATTTACTAAAATTCATGACCAAGGTGTTCTGAGAGTCTTGTTAGTTCCTCAAGTAACACAAATCAAACCCGTTGTCACTTTTTGCAAATTACTATTAATGTGGGACTATTATTCTTTTATGATGGTTTCTTGAAGGAGAAAAATAAAAGCCACCACTTTTCTTGGTCTCTGTAGCCCTAATCTAGCTAAAGTAACAATACAGCAAAGGCTATGGCAATGATCTAAGAACTGGAGATTTTGCAGACAAGATTGAAGTGATCAGTCAGCAGCCATCCTTTATTAATGGAGTGAAAAGGACATTTATCTTAGTGAGTCTTCAGGGTGAAGGGAAAGTCTGTTTATGGAATGCTTTTTGCTGAAAGCTTAATGAAGAACTTTACTGGTAGATATAAACAACAGGGGGGGCATTAAAAGCATTTTTTCACATTTTCATTTTGTCTAATCAGTTAAATGAGTGAAATTTAATTCATGACATGATGAGTATCATTGGCTTTCAATTTGGTGACATAATTTTATTGTCATAAACTCTCAGCCACTGGTGGCAATGAGAGATAGAAGACTCATGAAAATGAAACATTAACATACACCCTAATGCATATTTCTAAATGACCACCAAAAGTCTGGTCCTTTTGCCCTGGCTGAGTGGTACCGTACACCAAAAGGTTGTGGGTTAAATTCCCGATCAGGGCACATACCTAGGCTGCGGGTTCAATGTTTCTCTCTCGCATCAATGGTTTCTCTCTCTCTCTCTCTCTCTCTCTCTCTCTCTCTCTCTCTCTCCTTTCCTCTATCCCTAAAATCAGTAAAAACATATTCTCTGGTGAGGATTTTTTTTAAGTCTCGTCCTTTTTACCCTATGGCAACTGCCATAGGAGAATTGTGGAAGGAGGAATAGACAGCCATCCACTCAAGACAGTATGATTTGGGCCTAACAGCCCCCACTCAAATTCATCTTTCATCTGGGGCCACAATATCTGAAGTTCTAAACATCAAGTGTCAGAGTCTTTCCACCCCTCTATGTCAGAAAGACTATTGATAAAGAAAGCACTTCCACAGAAAGATAATCAATAACTCCTACCTAAAGCAAATGATTTGTTGTAAACTGCTTTTCACACTCTCTAGACATAGGGAATCTAAAAATGACCTTAACTACAGGAATCTGATTTCAGCACAGCCTGGTTAAACATAGAGCTAAAAACTTCTAAATAGATTCTTTTAGGTCCTTCCCAAAGTCTGGATTTCCTCATTGCCCAACTCCAAGGAGTGTGATTACACTGTAGTCTATGTGAGTAGCGCCCCCTGGTGTCGCATGGTTCAAAACCTGCATGGCCAAATGTGGCAGCCCCTTCCAGATCTTTGGTGAAAGAATGATGCTGACCAACCTGCTCTGGCGATTTCAGAAGAGAACCGTTTGAACCAGTGCAGGTGCCTCCTACATAGAGGGCTAGTCATATAGCCAATGAAGACGATGGGTAACATTAGCAGGGCCTCTTGTTAGGGATTTTAACAGCATCTATAATCAACTTTGAGGTTTTCAGATCAATCCTTCAGGAAATGAGCTAACATTGCACCTAAGAAGACAAAGTAAAAATTACCACTGCCAAAACCACCCTGTTTTATACTATAATGGTGAATACATGCCATTATATATTTGGCCAAACGCATAGAATGTACAACACCAAGAGTCAACCCTGATATAAACTGTGGACTTCAGGTGATAATGTGTTAGTTAACAAAGGCTCAGTTGTAACAAATGTACCATTCTGGTGGAAGATGTTGATAGCTGGGGAGGCTGAGTGTATGGGGGGTGACGGTCAGAGGATATAAGGGAAATATCGGTACCTTCCACTCAATTTTGCTGTGAGCAGAAAACTGCTCTAAAAAGTAGTCTAATAAATTTTTTGTTTAAATTACCACTGACCCTGCCCTGGTTAGTGTGGCTCAGTTGGTTGGGTGTAGTTCTGTGCACTGAAAGGTTGCCAGTTTGATTCCAGGTCAGGGTCAGGAGGCAGCTGCATCGGTGTTTCTGTCTCTCACTTCCTCCCTCTCTAAAAAGCAATCAAAATGTTTTTAAGATTACCACTGGCTCTAACCAGTGTTCTCAATCAGGAATTGTCTGGTATTTCTTCCCTTGAAAGCTTATTGAACAGCAAGCCACTGTTTTAATCACATATATCATTTATATATCATGTTAAATTTTATATTCTTTTTAAAAATATTTTTTCTTGATTTCAGAGAGTAAGGGAGAGGGAGAGATAGAAACATCAATGATGAAAGAGAATCATTTATTGGTTGCCTTCTGCACGCCCCCTACTGGGGATCGAGCCCACAACCCAGGCATGTGCCCTGATCAGGAATCAAACCATGACCAGCTGGTTCATGGGTTGATGCTCAACCACTGAGCCACACTGGCCGGGCTATGATTCTCTAGTAGCACAAGCAAAGGAATAATTCATTTGAGATTTTCAGGCAATCAGATCCAATTGCACACTTTATTTTCCTCTTTTATGGCAGGATGGATCTTAGCTTGAATTATTTGAATAATTGCTTTTGACTCCCAAGTTTTCTAAAATCCATGCTTTATTTCATGGGTATAGGCACTATACAAAAGGGTATTGTTTTTAACCTCCTGGGGGTGGGGGAGGACACAGAAAATCTCAGACAATATCACACAGTTTCTCCAGAGAAAAGCTGAAAGATGGTTTCTGGGTCTCCAAACTTTCATTCCTCTCAGCACATTTAAAGAAAGCATTGTATGCTTCTTAAAAGCATCTAGACTTTAAGTAGAAATTTCAAATTTTGCAGCTGTGCATTTCTTCTTTTTTTATCAAAAAAAAATGATGCTGATATAATAGTGAGGCAGTCCTATGGTAAGACTTTTTAAGATGCCCATTCACCAAATGTCAGATATGTTCACATTTTTTTAAACCTTAGCTTTTTGTACCTAGGTAAAGCAGAAAAACAAAAAAAGTCAGACTCTCTTTTTCTTTGCCAACGGATACGACTGGAGAGTCACAAATTCCTTCCTTCATTCATTCAAGCATCAAGCGTTTCTTAGGCCCTTCCTCTGTGCAGAGTGCTGTGCTCTCTCAGGCTCTAATCAGGTAAGCCTTCTGGAGGAGGTGCTGCAGTGAGGCTCCATAAGGGGACTGGTACTAATGGGGTGAAGAAGCTGAGGGGAGATATGGAAGTGAGGGCACCTGGTCTGCATATGTGACAAGAGTTATTTTAGGAATTGTGTGAGATAATGTAGAAGGCACTACTTTGAGAAGAGCAGACTATACAAATATATTAGTATAACCCAATAAGGAAAAAGATACAAGAGTGTGATCAGCATAAGGTTGTAAATCTCTGCACCAAATTAACAGATTAGACATAGGTCCTCTGTGAGGCTATAGAGGGAAAAATCACTCCACACCTTGGTAGTTGATGAATAACCCATGTCAGAGCTGGGGCTACAGTGGGAACTTCCATTTCTCTTGATCTTCAACCTTTGGGTCAAGGTGTATTATCCCAGAACATTCACTTTATAACCTATGATTTGTTGAAGTATAAATAGGAAGAAGGGTATTAAATCCCCATTTTAGATATAACAAGTCAAGGTCAAAGGAGGTAAATTTGGTGACTTACTCAACATCACAAATCAAGCAAGCCCAGAAAGTGGGAACCCATACAGCGGGGCAGTGGGCCTGTAATGACTGCCAGCAATTGTAAATATAAAGATTAGAGAGAAGCCCCATTTTTACATCTTAGTTACTGATTTTGTAGAGGAGGATAAAAAAAATAGAAGTCTGCAAATTACCTGCAGAGTTTAGTCAACAGCTGAATGTCTCTTGTCCCATCCAAGTGATTGAGAATTCTTGGCACACCAAATTCTGTTCCAACCTGAGGTACTGATTGCTCTTGATGGGATGGTATTTCCTAATTCTAGAGTCTTATGGAAGGAACTAAGCACTAGGTTAGGCGTTGGGAGACCTCAGATCCATTCTTACTTTGGGACTCCAAAC
Organism: Myotis lucifugus; assembly: GCF_000147115.1. Lineage (NCBI taxonomy): Eukaryota > Metazoa > Chordata > Mammalia > Chiroptera > Vespertilionidae > Myotis > Myotis lucifugus. The sequence goes on along the minus strand of NW_005871244.1, from coordinate 1,251,067 downwards.
ACTGTCTATTCAGACACTAGAACACAGACTCCTGATTTCAAAGATCACATATCCTGAATATGGACTTGCCAAATACCTCAGACTCGATCCTTGGGAAAGAGATCCTCTAAAAGTTCAGAGACTTCATACCCTGGTCAGAGACCCTAATTGCCTCAAACTCAAACCTTGGGGCATAGAACTCCAATGAGATCACGAACTCATACCCTAACTAGAGCGCACGAAGGACGGAAGGCAGAAAGCGAGATCTACAGACCTCAAAA
>NW_005871244.1:1247919-1249844 GCF_000147115.1 Myotis lucifugus | reverse complement strand
CCAAAATGGATCAGGGTACATCAAATATGACTCATACCCTCAGTGATTTTAATTAATATTGGATTATTTATATTTTATCTTTTTTATTATAATGCTTTGAGAGCTGGGACCTTGAAGTCCCTGGAGGGACTGTCCCTCCTAGGATTAGTCAAGTCCTAGAAATAGTAAGCAACTCGACCAAGAGAGTGCTTTTCAAATACAAACCCACCAATTCAGAGCCCACACCCCAACCACTTCCTCTATCAGGCTCTCACACTCCAGACCTCTATTCCTCTGCCTTAATCACCCAAGGGCAGGTACCAGACAACTATGGTAAAATCATCAAAGAATCCACTTACTGTACATCATGAATTAAGACTCCCCCGCCCCCCAGCTAACTAAGACAAACTTTGGGGCTCACATCCTCAAATAATTTGCGGAACTCACCCTGAACACAGACATCGGAATACCTCAGAGTTAAACCTTGGAACACAGACCATCAAAGCGTTTAGAAATCTTACACACTGAAAAAGACCCAAATATAACAGATTTAAGCGTTGGGAGAGAACCTCAAAGAGTTCAGAGACTTCACACCCTAAACATAGAGCCCCCACCAAAACCTTAGACTCAAACCTTGAGGCATGAAACCTCATTCAGTTCAGTAACTTCACACCTGGAACAGAAACCTCAAACATATCAGATTCAAACCTTGGAAGAGAGCCTCCAAGAGTTCAGAAACTCACTTTCTGAGAGCAGACCCCAAATGCCTCAGACCCACACTTTGAACACAGACCATGTAAAATTTCTGAGACCTCATACCTTGAACAGAGACTCACATATACCTCACACTCAAACCTTGTGACGCAAACTCTTAATTATTCAGAGACCGTGAACATAAACGTTTGAATACCTGAACCCCTCCAATGGGACACAGTTTCGAGGGTTTGGAGATAGGAGGCCCTGAACACAGACTCCCAAATACCTCAGACATATACCTTGAAACACATACCCTCAAAGATTTCAGAGACCACATACCCTGAACACAAACCCCACATACTCAAATTCAAACTTTGGGGCACAGTTACTCAGAGGGTTCAAGGACCTCCCACTCTAATCTCAGATACCAAATACCTCAGAACCAAATTTGGACCCACTCTCCGAAAGTTCTAAGACTTCAGACCCTGAACCCAGACCTCCTAAATAAATCAGACCTACACCATGGAACACTGACACTGAATATACAGAGCTAATTACCTCAGACTCAAACCTTGCAACACAGACCATCATAGGGTTTTAAAACTTCACACCCAGAAAAAGATTCCAAATACCTCAGAGTCATACCTTGGGATACAGGCCCAAAAGATTTCAGAAACCCCGCACCTGAATACAGACCAAAAATACATTACACACAAATCTTGGGATAGAGACTCTATAAAAGTGCTAAGAGCAGCATTATCCACAATAGCCAAATGGCTAAAGCAACTCAAATGTCCATTGAGAGTAAATGGAGAAACAAAATGCAGTATATACGTACAATGGAATATTATTCAGCCTTAAAAAGAAAGGAAATTCTGACAAATGCTACAACATGGATGAACCTTGAGGACATTATGCTAAGTGAAATGTGCCAGTCACAAAAGGACAAATACTGTATGATTCCACTTATATTAGGTATTTAAAGTAGTCAAATTCACAGACTTAAAGTAGAATGGTGGTTGCCAGGGGTGGAGGAAGGGGGAAATAGGAGAATTAGTGTTTAATGGGTATAGAGTTTCAGTTTGGGAACATGAAAAAATTCTGGAGACCTATCCACAGCAAAGTGAATATACATACCACTACTGAACTGTACACTTAAAAATAACTGGGGGGGCGGGGGGGGGATTGTAGAAAACGGCCAGTTAGGCTCCGTAGTTAGAGCATCAGCCTGAGGATTGAAGGGCCATGGG
>NW_005871244.1:1244362-1247819 GCF_000147115.1 Myotis lucifugus | reverse complement strand
ATGTGTCTCTCTCACATTAGTGTCTCTCTCTCTCTCTCTCTCTTTCTCTCTCTCTCTCTCTCTCTCTTTCCCCCCTCCTCTCTTCCACTCTCTCTAGAAATCAATGGAAAAAATATCCTCGGGTGAGGATTTAAGAAAATAGTTGAGATAGTAAATTTTATGTTATGTGTATTTTACCACAATTACAAATATAGGGATTGTGGATATATCTGCTTGAACGTTCACCTTGGACCAATCTGTAGCAGCTCACTGTCAAGTTGCTTAGTCACCATCACTCAGAGGCAGCATCTACTCCATAGTATGAGATTTAGAAATTGCAAAGACACTAACACAATTATGGAGAATCCTCTGTATTATTGCCCCCTTCCTTCAAGGCAAAGAACAGTAAGTAGTGACAGTGAGTAGACAGAGTCACAAGAATGAGCATTTGTGGGAAAGAGTGAATCTGAAACTATAGAATCTTTCCAGTTTCATCAGAAGAGTCATGTGGAAATACCATTTCTATTGCTTCTTTAATTGAGCTCAAATTCCTTTCTATATACGGTCAAGATTTATTAATCTAGATATACAAATGCCCAGAAAGAATTAAAATAATTATAATTATAATACTAGCTCCCATCAGATTTCACACATATACAGTTTATAGTGCTTTACAATATTCAGAGCAGTTATGTGTGACTTAGTTCATTTAATTCTTGCAACTCTAACAAGAAGACAAGACTGAGCCAAACAACATCTGGCTTAGGATCAGTGCTTATGCGGCATCTCTGGATCTGGCTCCTGGGGTCATTACGTCTGCCCTGTGACCTCCAAAACAACTTCTGGTAACTGCCTGATCTGTCCTAATCTTCTGCCTGCTCCTTTTGACATTAACCCCTTATAGATTTGGTTTACAGCACCTAGTCCCTATAACCTATTATCCAACACAATGTTTTACAAAATTTACCTTAACACTTGGGTTGCGGGAAACGAGTTAAGTCGGCTCGCGTGAATTGCGCGTACTCCGCAGGAGCCGTCTTAAACTCGGTTCATATAGATTTGCGGTGGAGTGCGGGAAACATGTAAACTCGGGCCGATTGTAACTGCATATTACCAAATATTTCATTTCAATCGAACCCATACTTCAAAAGATATAGGCATTTTAACGCGCCATCTTATATTTTGGCGGGAAATTCACCCGACACCGAAGTGTCCACCTAGGGTCCATCCACTACCCTCAGGTCTCTATTGTCTCTCAATTTTGCTATTATAACATCTTCCCAGCTAGTCTCTCTACCTTCATTTTGGCCCCTTGATTTAGTTAGTTTCATGGCAATAAAATAGATGGTTCATTCAAAATGTTTACATTAAAGAGTAGAATTAATGGGCCATTCACAGAGGTTTTAGCAGAGTTAAAGGAACCAACTAAAGGGGTGAGACATGGGGGAACAGCAACAGGAAGAAGCCATTACCATCCCTAGATGTGAAGAGGCCAGGGGAGGAAGCAATGTTACTGGAACCCAGTGAGAACTGAAGCAGTGGAAGAAAGGCCAGCAGACAGGAACTGTGGCTGCAGGTAGTCATGAGGGATCCACAGCCGGGCAGGGAGGGGAGTGGGGGTGAACAGAGATAATACCTGCAAACTTTCATATAATGCATGTAACCTTACTCTCTTAAGGTTGAGTGTCATGAGGATTTGGATATTGGGAGATTATTTTTAAGTGGTAGTTAATTTTATTCTCCTATTGTTAAGATTTCTATCCAACTTAATATTTGAACTATTTTGTATTTATTTTTAAGCAGTGGTAGTAAATTGATGAATCTGGAAATTTTGTTATAAAGAGGAAAATATCTTCTAAAGTGTATTATAGGGTATTGTGTATTGGCATTTTTATATCATAATCTTTAAATATATTAATCTAAATGTATAACATTTTAATAAATGGAATATTAAATTATATTTTAAAATATCTTCAAACTCTCTAATCACACTCTGATTTGCTGGTGCCCACTTATTCCTACCTACCCCCCCCCATACACACACACACACACACACACACACACACACACACACGTGCACGCGCGCGCGCGCGTGCATTGTCCAAAGTCAAGCAGAAGTTAGAGGATATAGTGGTTTTAAAACATCTTCAAATTCTTTTACAATCCTCTCATCATATGTGGAGTCTAATTCTCTTCCACTTAAGAATGGGCTGGACTTAGTGATTCACCTCTAACAAATAGAATGTGGTAGAAGTAATGCTACATAATTTCTAAGGCTGGGCCATAATAGGCAATACAGCTTCTGCCTGGCTCTGTCTCTTTGCATTCTTGCCCTTGGAACTCAGCCATGCTATGAGGAAGCCCAAGCCATTTGGTGAGGCCATGTATAGGCTGTTTCCTGGCAAAGGCCCTGCAGAGTCCCAACTTGCAGCCAGTACAACCACCATAAAAGTGAGTGAGGAAGCCTTCAAGATGACTCCAGCACCAGTCATCTGTCTGACTGAAATCACATGAGAGATCCCCAACTAAGAACTCCTACCTGAGTCCAGTCAGCCTCTAGATCTGTTAGAGATAATAGTAATAATAAATGATTGTGATTGCTTTATGTCACTAGGTTTGGAGTGGTTTGGTATACAGTTATAAATAACTGAAACTCTGAGAATGCAGTCTGTGAGAACTCAGCCTTTTGGGCACAGAACAAGGCAAAGAAAGAGAAAAAAGTAGATCTAGGGGAGTACACAGAGGATTACCAGCATAGCCCCCTCAAATACTTCACTGGCTAGAAGCAAAAGCCCAAGCCTGGCCTTACTACCCCTGCTTTCACTACCATCTCCAGAAATCCCCTGATTCATGATTTATTTTAGTGGTTGGACTGGATCCTCTGTAGTTTTCTATATACTCCATGCTGTTTCTTCTTCCAAGACTTTATGACTCTTCTTCTTTTTTTTAACCTGTCAATCTTGAGTGGAACCTCCTTTAGGAGGCTTGGCTGAAAATTCTAAACTTTTTCTTTTTAATTCCGACTTTACCCTAATGTAAGGAAATCATCTCTTTGTGGATCTGGGTCTGTCATCCCTACAGGGGAAGCTCCTGAAAGGCCAGAAGAAGCCTTTATTTATGTTTGTATCTCAGCACGTAGCACTGCCCATAGAGATGGCCTGATCAGAGGCCCAGGCTTTTATTTGTCTAGACCAGTGGTCGGCAAACTGCGGCTCTCGAGCCACATGCGGCTATTTGACCCCTTGAGTGTGGCTCTTCCACAAAATACCACTTGCGGGCGCACTTACAGTGCGATTGGATACTTCGGAGACCATGGAAAGATGTGGCAGATAAAATGAAGAAACAAACTCACAATGCCAAGACAGCGACCTGTGCCTAAACAAAACAAAGTTGGTAGTAAGGAGTACGAGAAACAAGGCCGGTCGGGAGAAAGTATATGCAGATATGTTTGTCCGACCTCTCCTAAAAGTAAACAAAA
>NW_005871244.1:1205825-1244262 GCF_000147115.1 Myotis lucifugus | reverse complement strand
CCATGTTAGTCTCATTCTCAACTCTCATCTCAATGCCTACCACAAAGATTGGCAAACAGGTGCTGAAAAAACCCACCCTTGAATGAATGCATAAAATTGAATCCCCCCAAAAGCTAGCATGGATGTAATCCTGCACTTAATTTTTCAGTAAATGCTACTTGTTTGAAACTTGAACCATTGTTGCTAACTCAAACAAGCAAGAGAAATGTGTAGAAATTGTTCTTTCTACACTGTATTATATTTCTACACTTTAGTGCTGGGAAGGCTCAATAAGCAAACGCAAAAAAATAACAGCTTAAAAATAGCAAAATTTAGCCCTGGCCGGTTTGGCTCAGTGGATAGAGCGTCAGCCTGCTGACTCAAGGGTCCCAGGTTCGATTCTGGTCAAGGGGATGTACCTTGGTTGCGGGCACATCCCCCGGTGGGAGGTGTGCAGGAGGCAGCTGATCGATGTTTCTAACTCTCTATCCTTCCCCTCTGTAAAAAATCAATAAAAATATATTTTTTAAAAAATAGCAAAATTTATTTCAACAAAGTGATCGGCAAATGCAATTTGCCTAATAAAGAGATATGGTAAGTTTTTATGATAAAAGGATTTTTAATATATTTTATTGATTTTTTACAGAGAGGAAGGGAGAGGGATAGAGAGTTAGAAACATCGATCAGCTGCTTCCTGCACACCCCGTACCAGGGATGTGCCGGCAACCAAGGTACATGCCGTTGACAGGAATCGAACCTGGGACCCCTCAGTCCGCAGGCCAACGCTCTATCCACCGAGCCAAACTGGCCAGGGAGATAAAAGGATTTTTAAAGAAAAGAAGGAAGCTGAGACAGAAGTTAACTTTTAGATTCTTAAAATCCTTTCTGTTAAAGAAAAAATTATTCTGACACTTGTTATTCAGGACTATTGCAATAGGTACATCAATGAGGAAAAACTTTTCCTCTGCCCTCTTAGCTTCAGTGCTTGAGAGCCTGAAAATTAAACTGACAAAAGACAGTGAACAGTAGCAGAATATGCCACCCCAGGGTGGGGAAGCGGGCAGGGAGAGGTGAATGGGGGGAGGGGTAAAGGAGACATATGTAATACTTTCAACAATAAAGAATTTAAATTTTTTAAATTGCCACCCCAAAATATGCCACTTTGGCATAAGGATTATTTTGAGCTGAAGGCAATTGAAAAGAAGCAGATAGATATAAGAAAAGTTCTCTGCATTCCTATTTTCCTAAAAGTAGGACCAAAATTTGTAAAGGTGGTTCTTCTTCCCCGCCCGCCCCCCCCCCACTCCGTCCCCTCTCTACGGGAATGGCAGAGGTTAATTGCTAGAGAAATTCTAGAATCTTCTCTGGACTCTTCTCAGCCAAGAGAGGGCACCAAAGGAATCTACATAACAAACGTAACTAACTAGCTTTTATCTTAGTCCCCCCATATACAGTCGAACCTCAGTTCTCTCAAACATCTCCCAAATTGAACAATTTGGTTCTTGAACAAGTTGTATAGTGGGGAGGAGGGGGATGTCTTGGTTGTGGAACAAAACTTCTGTTTTCAACATGACAACACTTTCATGCTGGTATCGCAGCATGACAAAAGGTGTCTCCCAAACAAGGGAGAGAAAGCTTTTGACCATTAGCACAATTTTAAAACATAAAGAGACCACCAAGAGTGCTAATGTTGCTAAGGGTGTGAAAGGAATGATGATTTCAGGCAGTTGAAGAGGTAGGGAAAGTGTTGTAGATTTGGATAAATTAAAAGCAGATAGCTGGTGACAGCAGTTCGGAGGCAGTGAAATGTGAAAAAGCAAAGGTGCCGCATACTGACCTCCTAAAAGACACCCATGGAATGAGTGCTGAAAATGATTCATGTGATTACATATGAATATTTATAAAATGGAATATTACTCAGCCATGAGAAAGAAGGAGATCCCGTTATTTGCAACAACATGGATGAAGCTTGAGGACATTATGCTGAGCGAGGTAAGTCAGAGAAAGACAAATACTGAATGATCTCACACATATGTGGAATCTAAAACTCCAAACTCTTAGAAACAAAGAGTATAATGGTGGTTATCTGGAGCTGGGGGAGGGATAGCTGGAGAGAACATGGTCAAAGGGTATAAAGTTGCAATCATGTAGGATAAATAAGTTCTGGAGAATGAATGCATAGCATAATGATTATAGTAAAAAAATACTGTATTTTATACTTCAAAATTCTAAAGGACTAGATCTTAAATGTTCTTACCAAAATGATAATTATGTGATGGAATACAGGTGTTAGCTAACACTGCAGTGGTAATCATATTGCAATATATAAATGTATTAAATCATCTTAAACTTGTATAATGTTATATGTCAATTTATCTCATTTTAAAAAATTATCCAATGAGTGTTCATAATTATCCCTTCAAATCCTAAACACACACACACACACACACACACACACACACACTAAGATTTCTATGGGAATTCTATTATAGAAGAAATTATAAAGATTATTTTTAATAAAAAATATTTTCTTTCTCTGACTGACTTATTTCACTTAGCATAATGCGGTAGGGGAGGGTGGGGGTAAGGGGGGGAGATCAACCAAAGGACTTGTATGCATGCATAGAAAGCATAAGCGATGGACGCAGACAACAGGGGGGGGGGAGGGGAAGGGCAAGACTGGGGGGATCAGGGGACAATGGGGGGATAAAGACACATTTGTAATACCTTAATAAAAAATTTAAAAAATATTTTCTAATAAAAAGTGGAATAAAGATTCTTGGCCTTAATGAGGATCAAGATAAGCTACCCCAAAATATGGCACCTTGGCATATTGAATATTTTATGCTGAAGGAGTCTGAGAAAACAGCAGAAGTAGGAAGGTCTCTCTGACTCCCCCCCCCCACCCCGCCATTTTTCTACCCTAACAGGTCATAAAATTCTCATGTGAGAGATGCTCTGCCTATACCCAGAGGAAAGGAACATCCTTATCACCAAAGAAAAAGAGACAATGAGAAAAATCCGAACAAACAGGACTTGCTAAAATTCTCCCAGTTGACTACACTTACCTCATACTCCTTATCATCTTCCTCTATGACTGTCCACTCTTCATGAAAATATTCAGGTCTGTTTCTTCAGGTCTTCACTTCCTTGTGAAGGCTCTCGTGTCACGTGTTTAAAAAAAGAGATAAGCTCAAAATGGAGTCTCGTGCTAAACCCATATCATCAAAGCAAGACTCAGTACCTAACCTAATTGCAAGTTCAGCTTCTCCCAGGAATACAATCTTAAACCAGTCAATCTTCAATTTCCTGGTCAGCACTAGTGAGGTAGGATAGACGCCCTCCATCCCCCAAAGAAAGATGAGGTAATAAGCTCTTTCCTTGTCCCTGGCCTCTTTTGCCTGTAAAAGCCTAATTATATATTCAAATTTACTTGGTTAAATTTTGTTTTTTAACACATGTAAAACATATATTAAATAAATTTACATGTTTTCTCCTATTAATCCATCTTTGTCAGTTTAATTTTCAGACCCAGCCAGGGACCCTAAGAAGTTTGAGGAAAATTTTTTCCTCCCTTATGGCTGCCTTCCAGGAAGGTTTTGAACAAAATTAGCATGGATACATTCTAGCAAGAGTGGAATTTTGGCTCCCATTTCCTGACTAAACCATTTGTTGTGATGGGACTTCCTTGTTCTCTTGTTTTTTATGTCTCTTCTAACATTCCCACTGCCCTCCCCTTAGGTGCTTACCTACATTCCCATTCCTCCTATTACCTTTTTATGCCCCTTAGGGGCCCCACCTATGTAACTTGATCCCTCTGTTTCAGCAGGTTTTTCCTGAAGCTCTGGCCACTCCTTTTGACTTATCAGAGCAAAATTGTAGCCATTAAAATGATGAAAAGAATGTGTAGAGAGTATGCCATTTTCTCCTTAGAAAACTGTTCTGAGGGAAAAATTGAATAGGAGTAGTTATTTTTCAAATAAAAGCCAATGCAGAAATATAAAATATACCAAATTTCTCATCTCCATCTTTCTTTCCCCATCCCTCTCCCCTCCTGCCCCACACATACACACTGATAATGAACAACTTCAGAGAAGACCTGGCTCAGTAAAAAGATCTGTACCCACGGGAACTAGAAGCAGCTAGATCAGCTGATAGAAATCCTAAAGCCATTAGGATCAAATATGCACACACAGAAACTCCATGCATTAAAGTTTTAGAGAATCTGAAATCAAACCTTCTCTTTCACCCTGAAAAAAAAAATCACTGCATCTCATGCTGATCATATTCTAAGTTCAATCAATTGGGTTAACTTTATTTTTGTGACTCCCTCACTTCTTCCTAAATTTCTACTCTTTAACTTCCCTGCCTTTCACACTTCCATTCACCTTGCTAGAAGTTCCTTATAGAGAAATATTTGTGTTTCAGTGGGAAACTCTGAATCGTCTATAGCATGTCCTTCTGGGCTCTAGCCCTGTTCATTGTCTTTGAGCTACTTTGCAATTCTTTGTAAGCAGTAGGTAACTGATAGATGTGTGAATTCTGTCTTGTTTGGTAGTATTTCTAAGTAACTTCCTCCCCCTTGTGGCAAAACCATTTTTTGTGGACATTTGCAATGCATCTCAACATCCCTTTACCTCATAGAAATCTGTGCTGTTTTGAATTTTTCTTTAAAGCTGTTATAACATCTGCCTGGTTCTCTTATATCATAGAAGTGACAAAGACTCTCTCCTCGACCAAACCTTAGCCAAGCTTCTGTGAGCCCTCTTCTCAGCTAGGCCTTGACTTTGGCCTGTCCTTAGGGGGCCTGCCTAGCCCAGTTGTAGCAAGAATCCCTCACCCTTGATATCTGATCAGTTGGGCCTGGCTTCAGCAAGATTATCCCTACTGTTAATATCTCCTCTTAGTAATTTCCCAACCATTGGCCCACCTCTTTCTACTTCTAGGCTATAAATCCCTGTCTTTGTTGTATTCGGAATTGAGCTCAGTTCTATACTGAGGTCTCTACCCTATGGATTCCAAGAAGAAAGATTCATTTGATGTGAACTCCAAGAAGGAATTTATCTACTGAGATTGACTCCCCATGGTCAACCAAGGGCACAAATTTTATGAATAATGGGAGTCTAATGGCCATTTGCTGACAGGGGCTCATCATGTACTCTGTACATTGGAAAGAACCTCAGACTGAACTCTCAGCTTCCCTGTCTAACTCAACCACTGCAGGCAAGCCCTGGTTCATCTTTCTACCAACAGACTAAGACCTACCCTGTCCAATTAGAACTGCACAATTTGTATACCCCATTTACTAGTAATTCACAAGCTCCCTGATACTGAACTAAGAAGACAGAGAAAAGGTTTTTTCCTCCCCTACAACACTTTAGTAACGGTTTGTTAGTTTTATGCTTGGATTGAAGTTTTCCCTTGCTAAAAGACTAATACAATGTTTGGGGGCGGGGAATGCCCAGCCGGTGTTGCTCAGTGGTTGAGTGTCGACCCATGAACCAGGAGGTCATGGTTCAATTTCCCATCAGGGCACATGCCTGGGTTGCGGGCTTGATCCCCAGTAGGGGGTAATGCAGGAGGCAGCCAATGTATGATTCTCTCTCATCATTGATGTTCCCTCTCCCTTCTCTGAAATCAATAGAAACTTATGTTTTAATATATTTTATTGATTTCAGAGAGGAAGGGAGAGGGAGAGAGAGATAGAAACATCAGTGATGAGAAAGAATCATCAATCAGCTGCTTCCTGCACGTTCCCTACTGAGAGGATTGAGCCCGAAACCTGAATTGAACCCGGGACCCTTCAGTCCGCAGGCCAATGCTCTATCCACTGAGCCAACCTGGGTAGGGCTGTAGAAACATATTTTTTAAAAATAATAATAGATAGATTTTGTTCTTCTTACCTGGACAGTATAGTAGTCCCCCCCTTATCTGCAGCAGATATGTTCCAAGACCCCCAGTGGATGCCTGAAACCATGGATAGTACTGAACCCTGTATATATTATGCTTTTAATACACATATATACCTACGATAAAGTTTAATTTCTAAATTAGGCACACTGAGAGGTTAATAGCAACTAATAACAAAATATACTGTAATAAAAGTTATATGAATGTGGTTGGTTACTCATTTCAGGGGATCCCTTTCTGAAGTCCTCGTATAGGCTCAATGCTTTCTGGCACAACACATTCTCATCAGTCGGAACACACTTTCTGTCATGTCTTCCACCCACTTGTTGAATGCTTCTTTCATCATAACTAAGCACTTATCACGTACTGTGACTGTAACTTTTGCAGTTTGAGGTGCGACAGCAAAACAGGCATGAATTTCTTTTTCTACCTTCACGATTTCTTGGATAAAAGATTTGTTCTTACTGTAGATCTTAACCTCAGCATACATTTTTTTTCTTTCCTTTATTAAGTTGAGAACTGTCACCTTTTCACTTAAAGGAGTCACTTTACGGCTTCTCTTGGGCATAACTGAATTGCTAGTATCATTACTACTCTTTTGCTTTGGGACCATTATTCAGTAAAATAAGGTTCACTTGAACACAAGCACTGTGATATCATGACAGTCGACCCGATAACTGACACGCTACTAAGTGATATAAATGATATACTGTGTGGATTTCCTGGACAAAGGGATGATTCAGATCCTGGGTGGGCAGAGGGGAATGGCGCAGGATTTCATCAGGGTACTCAGAAGGGCACACAGTTTAAAAGTTATGAATTATTTATTTCTGGAATTTCCCATTTAATATTTTCAGATCCCGGTTAACCACAGGTAACTGAAACTGTAGGAAGCAACACTGCGAATAAGGGGGACTACTTATATTCATTACTCTCTATTGATAGATAACCTCACTTTACAGGTGAAATACTTAAGAAACTGTGTGAGGTACTCCCATTAAAACAAAAATTTCCTTGTTCATATTGACCCATAACATTTTGGCAAAATTGAAAAGCCTAATTATCCTGTAAAATCAAAATCTATCCATTAACTCTAACAATAATGTGATATTCATCTCAAAGTCCTCAGAGGCCCTCCTCATATAAAATGATTCCAGGAGGACCAGTGAGACTGTAATGACTCCTGCTCTATCAGGCTCCATCTTTTTAACACTTCAGGCTTGTCAAATATTGTCCAGAACGACATCACATACTCAGCAGGTGCAAGCCGCATTCTCAAAGAGAATATCACCAGATACACCTTTATGTGAGACTGCAGTCAGGAGACTGAGGTTATTGGAAAGAGACACCAATGAAAGTCTTCCTTAAAATTGCACTGGAATGGACCATTTCAGGTCCTTTTAACTACGAGTACTACATTTAAACTCCAGGGTGTACATCCATGGGTACATGAAAGCCAGTGTCAATGAGAGCACAAACAACACATCTTTGCCTTTTCAATGTGCACACCTGGGATTTTCTTTTGGTGTAATCAATCAAATGTATTTCCTATGCTTGCCACGTAAAAATACGCCGTACATTTTGTGTATAATCATTCAGCATTTCCAAGTATTCAAAACAGAACTTCCCAATGCTTATTTTGTTAATATTTTTTTTTTAAATATATTTTATTGATTTTTTACAGAGAGGAAAGGAGAGAGATAGAGAGTTAGAAACATTGATGAGAGAGAAACATCGATCAGCTGCCTCCTGCACATCTCCTACTGGGGATGTGCCCGCAACCCAGGTACATGCCCTTGACCGGAATCGAACCTGGGACCTTTCAGTCTGCAGGCCGACGCTCTATCCACTGAGCCAAACCGGTTTCGGCTTTTGTTAATATTTTGACATGCTATCTTACCAGGAGGTACCCAAGACACTATTTCATTAATGTGTGCAAGGATTTAGACTCTGTCTAGGAGTTCCTGAACTACATCGTGTTATCCATAATTTATATCAGGCTCTGGCTCAGACAGCAAAAGAAATAGCTCAAGCATTAGAAGTACAACAGACAAGCATACATTTATCAGATAGAAGTTTTAATTGCTTGCCAGCCAGGTTGGCAATGGGTAACACATGTTATTGTTCCTGAATAAATACCTTAGGAGGAATGGACCAATCAATCAATTAATTAAAAAGTCACTTGCTTACCTAATATTGATCAAACTAATCCTTGTGAATTGCGGTTCTAGTTGGGCTTAGGCACTAAGAAATTGGACAAGAAGTGGATCCAATATTTCTTATTATAATGATGATCCTTAAGCTCTTGCCCTCCTCCACAATCTAACATCCAGGTTCTTAAATGGTGCTACACAGTCATGATCCCAAAGCAACAGTTAGCTGTGATCAGCCTCAGAAAGAATTTGCAGCCCTCGTGATCAACTAGTTTGGCTGCTGAGTGACTGAGAGGGGTAGTTGAGAAATTCTGGGAAAGTTGCTGGTGCAGGGCTGGCAGAGCAGAGATGTAAGAACTAATTGAAGACAGTGACAGATGTAGCATAGACACAGCCTGTCCTGCATTGCTCAGAATTAAACTCCCAAGGTCTTCTGAGGAATCCAGAAACAACTTAGTTTGCTTTCCTTGAGGACACAGTCTGCTGCCTAAGGGCAGAACTCCCCATTTGGCCAGTTGCTGGTTGCCTGCTCACCCAAGAGGAGAGCAAAGTTTACCATTTCCAACCATGGCTGTGATTCTCCTTCTTTCCTCATTCATCTTTCTTGTAGATAAATCCTTTGTTAGATAAAATCAGTTACTATTCAAGTAAGTTAGTGTGATAATAATTAAAAATATGTCTTTGGGTTATTCTTTGACATATTACCTAACCTCTATGAGCATTAGTTTTCTCATCTTGTTAAATGGAAATGCGAAATACGAAAGTAAGTGAAATCACAAAGGTCCAGTGCCCAGCACTGCATCAGGCACATATACAGAAAAGCTGCCTTCCAAGATGAAATTGATGATGAAGTCATTCAATCTCAGTCAACAAGCATTATAAGTGTTACAAATAAGAAGGAACTTAAGTGAAATGCTTGGTGGAATCCTAATCAATCAATTAACCATGTGTGTGTTAGTTAAGCTCCCTGCTCTGAGGAATACAAAAGTACAGACAAGATCCCTTCTAAGGAAACAGGAGATTAGCTGGGGATATAAAATCACACATGAACCAATACTTCAAGAACATGGCTATGGTGGAATTTAACAATTTGAGTAAGCTGTAGAAAGGCAAAGGAGGGTACTTAATGAAAGAATGCAAGAAGGTATGAAGAAGCAGTCAGACCGACCAGATAATCAAAACCCCCCATCTTAGCTCCTTCTGGTGCCCAACAGAGTTCCTCAGCACCAGGTGTTATAGGCCAATACCCTATACCCGTGGTCGGCAAACTGCGGCTCGCGAGCCACAAGCGGCTCTTTGGCCCCTTGAGTGTGGCTCTTCCTAAGCCTTAGGAGTACCCTAATTAAGTTAATAACAATGTACCTACCTATATAGTTTAAGTTTAAAAAATTTGGCTCTCAAAAGAAATTTCAATCGTTGTACTGTTGATATTTGGCTCTGTTGACTAATGAGTTTGTCGACCACTGCATTGAAACCTTGAGTTATAGAAACTTTTTAAAAATATATCTTTATTGATTTCAGAGAGGAAGAGGGAGAGAGAGATAGAAATATCAATAATAAGAGAGGATCATTCACTGACTGTCTCCTGCACACCCCTCACTGAGGATTGAGCCCGCGACCAGGCATGGGCCCTGACTGGGAATCAAACCATGACCGCCTGGTCGATGCTCAACCACTGAGCCATGCTGGCTAGGCTATAGAAACGTTCTGTGCCTCAATTTCCTCACCTGTAAAATAGAAATAATAATAATAATACCTAATTCAGAGACTTGTGTGCTTTAATGTAATAATGGGTGAAAAGTGTTTAGCAAAGTGCCAATATAAAGCAGGCAATATGTGGTAGTTATCAATTGTGATTTTGGTTCTCTATCATTGAGATTGCCTTTCTATTCTTCATTCTCTCTCAGCCCCTCTTGCAGTCATGTTGCAAAACACCACTTTGTTCACAGTTTCATAAATATTCTTTTCTCTTTCTGACTTATACCTTTGTTTACACTGAATGTACCATAGCTCCCTCCCCTGACTCATTCCCCTCCCAAGCATATGCAGAACTCATCCACCTGTCACACTTGTTCTCAGCTTTCAAGGTCTAGATTAAATCAGGAAAGTATTCCAGATTCATTCTTCCATAACTCAATGACATGTTTTTACCTTTATAAAACACTCTTCATGGACAGCATTGTGTTGTAATTGCTTTTGTAGTAAAAAGCCTCAAATTGGTTTATGAGGCAAGCACGCTGCTTTTTTAACCTTTGAGTTCCCTATAGCCAGCCAAAACAACATACATAGTAGGCTAGTTAGATCACAAAAGTCAGAAATTCTTGATTTAGGCTCTCCAAAGATAGAGGCCAAGTAGCTCCCCTGCTTTAGAGTCTGCTTGGATTCTACACTGCATGAGTAGGCCATAAGAGGAACTGATCTAGGAATGAGAACCAACAATCTGACAATGTGTGTTAATTGTGAGTCTTTACAGCATTTTGAACACTAAACATTTTTGGTAACTGAAACTCCTGACAATGGTAATGCATAATACCTGGATTGTCTGTGTTCTGCTGTGTGTGCAGGTGAACATGTGTATAACTCAAAATGCCACAAATCTTTGTATTGGTGGCTTCCTTCATGTTTTTCAAGGTTTCACAGTCTACACTAACTAGAGCATATTCTGCTTTAGCCTAGCCTGATGTTAAGAGCTTTTATTGTATGGGAATGTATAGGGATTACTTTTTAACAAAAGCCAAGTGTTCCCTTTGGATGAATTGAATTCCTCAATCTCACAGTGATAGAATTACATTTGTCAGCTTTGATTTATTGATTATTTGAATATCACATTTTCCTTTGCATGTTTATTAGTTTCATTAAAGATATTCTGCTCATCTTTTTCATGGTCACCTCCTTCAAGGCAAAGAAAGGCTCAGCCAGGGGCCTTCAGAGCTCCCTGTAGAGTTTCCTCCCTCTCTGCTGAGTCCTGTCAGCTGCTACCCTTCCACCAACTGCACACACACACAAAATTTCCCAGCTTTTGTGATGGAGTTTAGAAAATATATATTAAATCTAATAACTTTGGTTATGACATCCAAGCAGTAGTCATGGTAAATGGCTTATCTTGCTGACAAACGTGCTTTGTGAAAATCACCCCTTACCTTGGGCACTGGACAAGAAAAACAGGATAATCCAAAGACTCCTGTGCAGTCAAGGAACCTGGAGCCATCTGGTTAGGACAAAAATAAATCAGCAATGAAGCCTGCATGACTCTCCAAGGATTTGCACGACTGAATTAACATCACTCAGATTGAAGAGCAGAGGAAACTGGGAGCAGAGACCATTGAAACAACTCTAATTAACACACATGGAGAAAGGGGCTTTTAGAATGAAATGCCTTGTATTATCTGGCACTAAAACCCAGACAATAATTTGAAAGTTCTCCAGCTTGATAAAGACAAATCAAAGCATGTATTGATTGAATGGGTAAGCTCTGGTCTGGTACAAAAACACAACACAACAAAACAAAATAGAAACGTCATTTAATGGGCACTTAACAAACCAGAGGGTTCAGCTAAGCAGAATTATTTGGCTGTGTTGTGTTAAGAAAGCCAGTATCTGATACCCCACTCTGAGAACTCTGTGTGAACTTACATTTTGACATGTGCTTAGGGTTCCAGACCTAGCAAATCACAATTATGCCGTATTTGGAACACAGTTATACTAAAAATTGTTTGTTGTTTATCTGAAATTCAAATTTAGCTGGGCAGCCTATATTTTATCTGGCAACCCTCCTCTGGAAACAAAGACCACCCAAATGAGAACAAAAAGAGGCTATTTATTCAGAGCTCGTTATAACAAGGGAGTCATCAGCAGCCATCACAGTGTTTGGCAGCCATTCAAAGGCAGGCAGGGGTGTGGGAAAGCTTTATAGTGGAAAAAAACCCAGAAGGCTGCAGGTGTGCCCTATGGAAATAAACAAAGGCCAACCAAATGAGAAAAACAAAAGCTATTCATTCTGAGCTTGCTATAGCAAGAGTCAGCTACCATCACTTGTGTTTGACAGAGACTCAAAGGCAGGCAGGGGAGAGGGAAAGCTTTATAGTGGAAAAAAGGGGAAGGCTTCAGGTGTGCCCTGATGGAGGCTGTTGGCCTGGGGAAGCCGCAGGTGGGCTAATTAGAAGCGGACCATCCTATGTGATTGATTAAGGAAGTTGATTTGGCTTTCTCCTTTTGGTCCAAGGTGGAAGGAAGCAGGGACAAAAATTAGGGAAGCTGTCAGTTATTAATCAGGTTCTTGCCATTTGGGGCTGGTTGTCACAGAAGTTATTGTTTAACTTCCTGGATTGTCACTAGAGAGAGCAATTTGGCTTTCTGCAAGTTTGACTTGCAGCAGTATACCTTCCTGGGATGTTTATTGTGGGTAAGCGGTTGGTTTCCTGGGTAAGTTGCTGCAGGCGGTGGGTCAAAGTTCTACTTTTATATGTGGTCTTGCCATTGTCCACATCTATATTCAATCTCTCAGGCCTGCTTAGAGGCTGTTGTCAAGGGAATCTAGAGGTGAGCTAATTAAAAATGGGTACCTTATGTGATTGGTTTGGGAAGTAGATTTGTCTCTCTATGAACAATTGAGTTGGAAGCTGGGGTCAAAAATAGGGAAGCTGATAGTGATTGATGAAGTCCGGATGGTTTGGGACCAACGGATGCAGATGTTATGGTTTGGCTTGCCCAGCAGGTTGCAACAGAAATGGTGATTTGGCAAAGGACCTGAACAGACATTTGTCCAAAGAAGATATAAAAATGGCCCAAGAGCACATGGGAAAGATACTCCACATTCTTTTTTTAAATGTTTTTATTTTTTTTGAGAGAGAGGAGGGAGAGGGATAGAGATATAAAAACATTGATGAGAGGGACACATCAATCAGCTGCCTCCTGCATGCCCCCCACCGGGGATCGAACCTGCAACCTGGACATGTGCCCTGACCAGGAATCGAACCAGGGACCTCTCAGTTCATGGGTCCATGCTTGACAACTGAGCCACACTGGCTGGGCAATGTTCAACATTCTTAGTTATCAGGGAAAATGCAAATCAAAACCACAATGAGATATTACTTCACACCCACTAGGATGGCTATAATTAAAAAGACAGAAAATAAAAAGTGCTGATGAAGAGGTAGATAAATGGAAACCCTCCTACATTGCTGGTGGAAATGTAAAATGGTGCAGCTGCTGTGGAAAACAGTTTGTCAGTTCCTCAAAAAGTTAAACATAGTTACCATATGACCCAGCATTCCACTCCAAGCTATACACCCAAACCAAATGAAAACACATGTCAAAAAAAAAAAACACACTTGTACACAAATGCTCCCAGCAGCATTATTCACAGAGCAAAAACTGGAAGTAGCCTAAATGAATGTATAAACAAAATGTGGTCTATCTATATAATGAAATGCTATTTAGGCATAATAAAAACATGAAGTACTGATACGTGGTACAACATGGTTGAACCTTGAAAACATTATGCAAAGTGAAAGAAGTCAAACACAAAAGGCTACATATTGTGCAATTCCAATTATATGAAATGGCCAGAATAAGCAAATCCATACAGGCAGAAAATAGATTGGTGGTTGCCAGAGCCTGGGAGGACAGGAGAATGTGGAATGACTGCTAATGGGTATAGGTTTACTTTGGAGGATAGTAAAAAATGTTCTAGAATTAGATAATAGTGATGGTTGCACAATTTTGTGAATATACCAAAACACTTCATTGTACACTTGTAAAATATGCTATGATTCTCTTTAGGAGAACATTTTCTAGTCACTTACTGTGATGATTGAGGTATGTCTTCTAACTTTTACAACCTTCCTGAATGTACATCTGTGGGGAGCTGATACAGGGTTAAGCCTCGGACTGACCTGTTGGTAAAGTCACAAACAGTTCTCAGCTTAGAGGGCACAGTCCTCTTAGCATAATTAGGCTTGACCTTATGAGGCTCTCTAGATCTTATCTGGGAAGCTAATGGGCTGAGGGAAGTGCAGGAAGTGGCCAAAACAAGTGAAACTCACAAGAACTGTGTAACTATGGAAACCACTACCTTGTTTACCTCTCACTATAAAATAAAGGCTCAGCTTTTGTTTTCTGTGGCCTCAGCCAGGCACAGGAAGATCCAGGGAGACTAAAGAGAGCTAGAGAGTTCTGAACACTGTCTCCGTGTAAAACATTCTTCGCCGACTCCGTCAACACCTTTGGGAACCCCTGGACCCCCCGGGGCTGGACCCCAGCATACATCCTTCTGGACACCTGTGCAAAATGGATCTTCTTTTGGTCTCTTGTCATTGTCCCATGCTGTTCTGCAGACACAGCTTCAATAGCTTCTATCTTGGTGTCTGAATCCATTAGTTATGACTGCCAAATGCTGATGGAGGCCCAAATAAAACACTTGAGAAAGTATCACAGGCCACTTTGTATAATAAACTATTTCAAATGATACTGTAAGAACTACAAAATACATTAAATTTAGGACTTAATATTTTCCTTCTTCCCTTCCCTTCCACTTTTACTCTGTCTCTACAGACTTAGAAAATATAATTGCTATAGACTCTGGTTAGTTTTATCACATGAGGTAAACTCGGAAGGCCGTAAATTGCAGCTCTAATGCCCCTTTAGCTCTCTCTGCTTCACCATCTACAAATGGTTAGCTTGTGTTTTATTTCTTTCAAGCAGGGCCTTCTAAAAGTGTCTGATCTGGCCTGGCCTGCGTGGCTCAGTGGTTGAACGTAGGTTTATGAACCAGGAAGTCACGGTTCGATTCCCAGTCAGGGCATAGGCCCAGGTTGTGGACTCAAGCCCCAGTGTGGGGCATGCAGGAGTCAGCCAATCAATTATTCTCTCTCATCATTGATGTTTCTATCTCACCCTCCCTTCCTCTCTGAAATCAATAAAAATATATAAAAATAAAAGTATATTTTATAAAATAAGTGTCTGATATACCAATCTTCAATAAGCTGATTGACTTTAAAATGGTAAGAGCTTGCCTTAGCCAGTTTGGCTCAATGGATAGAGCATCAGCCTGTGGACTGAAGGGTCCTAGGTTCGATTCCAGGCAAGGGCACATGCCCAGGTTGCAGGCTCGATCCCAAGTAGGGGGTGTGTGGGAAGCAGCCAATCCATGATTCTCTCATCATTATGTTTCTATCTCTTTCTCTCTCACCCTTCCTCTCTGAAATTTTCCTATGTGCCAAGGAAGAGATTTTTAGACAAATGCAACCCAGAGCTGAATCTAGTAAAAGGTGTCTAACTGGAGAAGAATACTCATACAGAAGGTGATTGCCTTTTGACAATAAGGCAGCCTCACTTGCCCAAGTGACTCTCCCACAGGAAGATGTTAGTCATGTGGCTTTCTCTATAACCTGGTAGGAAAGACTGTTTCTCTAGCAGTGATGGCGAACCTTTTGAGCTCGGCGTGTCAGCATTTTGAAAAACCCTAACTGAACTCTGGTGCCGTGTCACATATAGAAATTTTTTGATCTTTGCAACCATAGTAAAACAAAGACTTATATTTTTGATATTTATTTTATATATTTAAATGCCATTTAACAAAGAAAAATCAACCAAAAAAATGAGTTCACGTGTCACCTCTGACACACATGCCATAGGTTCGCCATCACTGCTCTAGGGTCTGGTATCAGGAGCTCCAGGTTAATGAGCCCTTGTTTGCCATCTTACAGGACATGGCAGTATGAGTTCAATTAAGACAAGCCAGAGTCTAGAAGTAGACTCACTAAGCCCTTCTCACAAGGGAGCTGGCTCAACATCAGAGGTGGAGGCAGGATGAATATAATGCCCAGAAGCTATAGGAACAAATGGCAGAGGGCAGTCCGGGTCAGTAGTTAGGTGAGTTGGGCGAGGAGTCAGAGGAAACTCCAATTTGAAGTGCCAAGAATTCCAGGTAGCTCTTGGGGTATGGTGGCACAGTATCAAGGGGAAGGCTATATATCAGCGGTGATTCTTGGAAGTCTAAGTAGGTTGGCAGTCAGCCCCAGGGACATCTTGTAATAAGCAGCAAGACTAAAGATACTGGACTGGCTTTCAAAGCCAAAACTTGACTCTGTTGGTAGTCAGATTGCGGAAAGGTGTTAGGATATACTGGAAATATACAAGCACAGAGTTCTAATCTGAGAGCATAGGAGAGGGGGCAGTATTGTTATGACAGATACCCAGGCTGGAGAGCTATAAAGACCCAGAAACAATTTAGAAGCAAGTAGACCTAACCCTGAGCCCCAGAATGTTAAAACTGACATTTAGTGAAATTTCACACAAGTCACTTTACTCAGCAGGATCACAGAGCAGAACTCCTTAGGCAAACGCAGTTTTCCAATAGTTGGTGCTTTTGCGATTAAATATTTTCCCATGTAGTGTAGTGAAGGCCTGAGGTGGGGGCGGGGGTGGAAGCAGGAGGAATATAATGCCCAGCAGCTATGGGAACAAATGACAGAGGGCAGTCCAGGTCAGTAGTTAGGTGAGTTGGGTGAGGGGTCAGAGGAAACTCCCAATTTGAAGTGCCAAGAGTCTAATCTGAGAGCCTCTACAGAAATGCTGTAGGAAATACATGCACTAAAAGGAGGCAGAGGCACCTGCTGGGATTGTGACTGAGTTTAGGGTTGAATAGGGGACATGAGACTGCTCACAAGAGATCAGCCCCCATCACCGGGGCACGGAGCCTGGATTCGAACCCCTTCTCCATTCCTAAAGACCCGCCTCCACAGCGCGGAACTCTGGCCCAGCAGCCACCATGCCAGCGCTAAACGAGCGGCCCACACGCGTTGGGCGCGCGTTTTAGAGTACGCCTCTTCTGCGCAGAGGAAAAGCTTGGGAGAGGCGAAAGCTCGCATTATTCCAATCAGATTCCAAAACAAGCCTTAAAGCCCGCCCCACTCTCCTTGGGTCCAATCGCTTGCCTCTGCACGCGCAAGCCACTGATTCAAAATCACAGAACCTTAAAGGGCAGAACTTGCGAAGCTGCAACTGAAGCCTAGGAGAGGTGGAGGTCACAGTCCAGTAGTGAGTGCCTGTTTGAAACTCTAATTAAAACGGGAAGGAAGGGTGGGGGCTGCAGACGGTCAAGGTAATGCCATTCCTGCCCCATCAGGGGTTTGTGTGGAAACTCCCTTCCCAGGGGCGATAATACCCCTTAGTGTGCCCCCCAAACCCACACAATGGTTTGTTCCAAAATAGACGCCCCCTACCCAGTGGTACCTCCCAGACGGACTGCTCCCTCTCAGCCTCCTGCAGTGTTATAACCTGAGAGGGTGGGTCTATCTTGTTCATTCCCTAACTCCCATAGGCCCCCTAGTGGTGTGATTAAGGAAGCTTTGATGCAACTGCCCTGTGCACCTTTCCTTCTCAGGCTCCTCCCACTCCCTGGACCCTTCCATCCACGTCTCTCCCCAGTCCACACCCAGTCCCAAATGGACCATTCCAGGCCTTGACCCTGAGATCTTGCAGAGAGCCAAGGCCAAGGAGTCCATCCACCTGCCTCATGATGCCCAGCAAATTCTTGCCCAAGTTGCAGGCTCGATCCCCAGTGTGGGGCATGGGAGGCAGGCAATCAATGATTCTCTCTCATCACTGATGTTTCTATCTTTCTCTCTCTATCCCTTCTTCTCTGACCAGGAAGTGAACCGTGACCTCCTGATTCATAAGTCGGTGCTCAACCACTGAACCACACAGGCGGGCAATAAAAAATTTTTTTTAATCTTTTAAAATTCTTAATAACGCTAATAATTTATCCATGGATTATTTTGGATTTTCTACAACACAATGGTATCATCTACAAATAATGACAATTCTGTTCATTTCCAATCATTAAATATTTTTTTATATCTTTATTGACTTCAGAGAGGAGGGGAGAGGGAGAGAGAGATGATGAGAGAGAATCATTGATTAGTGCCTTCTCCCCGATTGGGGATTGAGCCCGAAACTTGGACATATGCCCTGACCAGGAATCGAACTGTGACCTCCTGGTTCCTAGGTCAGCACTCAATCACTGAGCCACCGTGCTGGGCCATTAAATATTTTTAATATTTTTTTGTTGATTTCAGAGAGAAAGGGAGAGAAACATCAATGATGAGAGAAAATCATTGACTGGCTGCCTCCTGCACGCCCCCTACTGAGGATCGAACCCGAAACCCAGGCATGTGCCCTTGACCAGAATTGAACCTGGGACCCTTCAATCTGCAGGCTGACGCTCTATCCACTGAGCCAAACTAGCTAGGGCAAATATTTTCTTTTTCTTGACTTAATGTGCTTGCTAGGACCTCCAGTACAATGCTAAGTAGAAATGGTAACAGCAGGCATGCTTGCTACATTCCAAAGGTCAAAGCTCTTAACATTTCACTTCTAAGTATGTAGTTTATTGTAAATCTTTGTAGATACCCTTTATGTTAAGTAGGTTTATTCAACGAACTTGCTAAATCAAATTTTATCTCTTTCTGTACATCAAGCACGTCAAACTCACGGCCCACGGGCCATATGCGGCCCACAATGAATATTTTTGCGGCCCAGCCAATATAACGGTATGTAAGAAACGTTTTAATAAAAATTTCATAACTTCATTTTTACAATATCCTGTTATACATAATTATTAATAATGAACTACAACGTTTGCTAATGACTGATTACTATAATTGTGTTGCATTCATTTTCCTTACTTGCCTTACATGCAGGCACACCATTTCTCTCCACTGATATTAGCAGTGAATATTTTAGCAGCCGATTGCCACATCATTCGTCTTGGACTGACTTGTTTGGTGTGCGCAACAGGAAATATTTTGCTTTCGGAGAACAAGAAAAATAGGTTTATTTGTGTTATGCTTATTAATTTGTGCAGTTATTCAGTGTCTGGTAAGTTAATGTTCAAGAAAAAATATTAATTTTTATTAAAATGTTCTATTATTTTGTTAATGATGACTCATTTATTTCAGCCCTTTGTATTCAGCATGTCTCTATCAAAATAAACCTATGTTTCTATGAAAATTGAAGCTTTTGTATTTTGGTGGCCCACATAAATTTAAACCTTGTTTATTTGGCCCGGGTTAGCCTTTGAATTTTACATGCTTGTTCTACATCTATTAAGATAGTTGTGGTTTTTCTTGTTTAATTTGCTAATGGAGCAAATTATGCTGATTAAATTCAAATGTTAAATCACAGTGCAGTTTTGGAATAAATCCAACTTGGTCATATTATACTTTTTTAATATACAAATGGTCCCCAACTTATGATGATTCAACTTAAAACTTTTTCGATTTTATGATAATGCAAAAGCGATACACATTCAGTAGAAACCATGTTCAGATTTTGAATTTTGATCTTTCCCCAGGCTAGCAATATGCAGTATGATACTCTCTTGTGATGCTGGACAGCAGTGAGCCAAAGCTCCTAGTCAGCTACAAAATCACAAGAATAAACAACCAATACTATACAGTGTTTTGTGTTACCATCATTTTTTGGATATTGTGTTTTGTGTTTTAACATCCCATCATGTCTACAAAACACCCAACTGTGTCCTCTGTTTCTGGTGAGACGAGGAAGACAATTACTTGGCATAAAACTCAAGATAATTGCCCAACTGTAGGCTAATATAAGTGTTCCTGGCACATTAAATGTAGGCTAGATTAAGCTGTGATGTTTGGTAGGGTAGGTGTATTAAACACATTTTCAACTTACAATACTTTCAACTTATGATGGGTTTATTGGGAAGGAACCCTATTAAGTCAAAGAGCATCTGTATTGGACTTTGGCAGTGCTATAGACTGAATATTTCTGTCCCTTCAAAATTTATACATTGAAACCTAATCCCCAATGTGATGGTATTAGGAGGTGAAGCCTTTGGGAGGTGATTAGGTCATGAGGGTGGAGCCCTCATGAATGGGATTAGTGCCCTTATAAAAGAGACTCCAGATATTGATTTCATCCTCTCACTCTGTAAGGACACAGTGAGAAGACAGCTGTCTGTGAACCAACAAGTTGGCCCTCACAATACACCAAAACTGCCAGCACCTTGATCTTGACTTCCCAGCCTTAGGATGTGTGAGAAATAAATTTTGTTTATTAGCCATCTAGCCAGCCTGAACAGACTAAGACAGGGAGTTATCACTTGGTTTAAAATATTTGCATCTATTTTCTTGAGAGTGTTCTGTAATATTTGTTTTTCACTCATCAGGTTTTAGTATCAAGGTTATAAAATGAATTAGGAATGCTCCCTCTTTTTCTACACTCTGGAATTGCTTTTGTTCTTTGTGTGTGTGTGTGTGTTTTTTAAAATATCTTTTTATTGATTTCAGAGAGGAAGGGAGAGGGAGAGAGATAGAAACATTAACGATGACAGAGAACCATTGACTGGCTGCCTCCTGCATGCCCCATGCTGGGGATTGAGCCAGAAACCCGGGCATGTGCCCTGACTGGGAATCGAACCGTGACCTCCTGGTTCCTAGGTCAATGCTCAACCACTGAGCCATTCGAGGTGGGCTGGAATTGCTTCATAAAATTGGAATTACTTATTCCTTGAGTGTTTCACCAGTGAACCCATCTGAGCCCAGAGTTTCTGTGTAGAAAGACCTTTGTCTACAGGTTCTGTTAATAGGGCTACCCAGAGTTTCCTTGTTTGACACAGTTTTGGCAAGATATATGTCTGTAGTAATTTGTCCATTTTATCTCATTGCTCAATGTAATTGGCATAAAGTTGCCTTTTAGAACATTGATCAAATTACCACATTAATGGAAGGACACCAACACATGTCTGGATTTTGATATTTGACAAAGTCAGAATATCCTCATTGAAAGACAGGTGAAATATGGGTGTGCTGATTTGTTTTCACTAGCTGTGTTCCACTTCCAGACCTCTTCAATGCCATTCCTTCTGACTGGACTGTGGATTCTTTCTCAATTTTTAAAATTCGATTCAGGCACCGTGTCCTCTAAGGCTCCCAGATTCCCTACACTAGGCTAAACATCTACCCTGGAGCCTCCACAGCCCACTGTACCCATCATTGTTAATGGACTAACCACACTCCACTGAAATTCTCTCTCTGTGTCTTTCCCCATACACTGAGCTCCTTCATCTGTCTTCAGTGCAGAGCAGAGGTGACCAGTCAACACTTAGGGAACTGAACTGAGCTTATAACCAATGAATGACCAAATAAGTTCTCTAGCCACCTGCCTATATTTCCCCACATGCATTAGCTTGTTCCTTCATTTATTTCATTGAGCATCTACTATGTGCCAAGAACTGTTCTAGAAGAATGGCTGGTGAGCAAAGAGGAAAAGTTGGAGAGTGTGTTGTCCTGGAAACCAAATGAAGAAAGGATTTCAAGTTTGAGATGATCAACTGTGTCAAATGCTGCCAGTAGGTCAAGTAAGATAAGGTCTGAAACTGGAACATTGATATAACAACCAGTGAACAGCACTTTTGCTGAAGTGCTTGGGCAAAAAGTCTGATTGGGGCTGTTTCAGAAAAGCCCTGGAGCCCCGGAGGAGAATAACTAAAGAAAAACTAGTATAGAGTTTTGCTGTGAAGGAAAGTAAATAAATATATGGTGTTTTATTTTGCTCTGCAGCGTTTTTAAATTGCATGTTGTAAATATATCTAGCCATTGTTTCAAAGCTTCTGGGTTTCCTGTTTTGAATTAGAAATACAATGTCTGTGGACAGCAACTCTGGCATGAATTTTTCACAGTACATTAACACCTTTGTCCTTTCTGAGGCCTTCCCAATCTTGGGGACCAAAGGATCTCCCTGCTGGTGTCAAAGGCTGTTTTTTTAAAGTAACTTCAAAATCTTGTGGCTGATTCACAACCAATATCTCCACATCCACAGCTGACCACATCCACTACTGCAACCACATGTGTGACATCAAACCCTCATGTGGCTGCCACTCTTCCTCCCTCCCTGACAGAATGTGGACCGGTCTCCCAAAGACCACCAGACCACATGTATTAGGACAATAAGGTGAGACAACACAGATCCTCAATGACATGTTGAAGCAGCAGCAGCAGCAGCAGCAGCAGGCATGACCACACCTCGCATTCCACATGCCACTCCCCACTGTGACACTCCCATATGATCACCCTGCACACTCATTCCTGAACAGGAGAACACTGCACAGCAAGACACATCATTTCTCATAGAGCTCTATTGTGGCATATAATAATAGGTACTCTATATAAATTAAATTAAAAATAAAGCTCCAGCAGGTTGCACAGGTTGGCTGTTAATAAATATATCTCTGGGTAATTGTGCCCCAAGACCAGCTCATGACCACTCTCCCTCATCCAGAGAATTATACAAAAATAAATACAGGCTCAGGGGGGTGGGGGGGGAGGACATGCCCAGTGCCATTCTGCAAGTTCTCATTTCCACTATCCATCCGTCCCCTGTTCCTCTCCACTGGTATCACCACAGGAGCCCTGTGCTGACTGGAGAGCTCAGAGACGGGGAGGCCTCTCTGCAGTCAAGCATTCTCAGAAGTAAAGGATCCACTCACTGTACAGGCCACACATCCCATATGAACCCTCTGGGGATGGTGCAGGGGCTGCCCCTCCCCAAACCCCAGAGGGGGGGACACTTGTTATTGCTGGTCCCACAAGCAGCTCCTACGAGAACCAGGCCAGAGAGAGGCACAGCGCAAGCACCAGGAGGGACATACCACTGTTCAGAGCCACAGGGACCACTACCAGGCCAGCCAGGACTCCCAGAGTCTGGGTCAAGGGCCCCCAGAGCTGGGGAGACAAAACACACACACATTCTGCAGGGGCTGCTAAGGTGGGAGACCTCTTTGGGGACTCAAGGCTTAGGCCTGAACCCTCTTCATCCTGGAAACTCACATGGCACCTGGCCAGGCTGGAAGGACAGATTTCAGCCCCTGAGATGCCAAGGAGGGTGAGATTTTGCCCCGGCGGGCCTGAAACAGCTGGCTCCTTGCCAGATACAGGAACCAAGCTGTCTGCCCATTCAGTGGACTCCATCCGGGCTTCTGTCCCTCCTGGGAACCCAGGTACCCCAGATATCACTCTATTCGTGTGCAAAGAGTCAGTGTCCTTGCGCATCCCCTTCTCTGGCGCCCCATTGAACTGCCCCTCTGGACCCAAAACCACAGGGCTGTCACATGTCAAGCCCCCTGCCCATGGGAGCCACACATCTCCCATAGTGGCTACCACAGAACGGGCCCCAGAGAGGATTTCCGGAGGCGATTCCTTGGGGGTGCCCCCTTCCGGACTGGAGGGTATCGTGGAGAGCCCCTCTTCACCCTCCCCCTCCTCATCAGGGTCCTCAGTGTCCTTGATAAGCTCCACACCACGCCCCAGCCGGGCATAGTGCAGTGTGATCTCTTCTGCCAGGGCGCTGTTCAAGGCCCGCTCAGGGCCAGGCCACTTCAAGATCAGGTCGCGGTCCGTGAATATGCCCAGGGGATGGCTAGGAGACACCCCTCCATCTGTGGAGCCCTCCCCGCCATTTCCTGCCCCACCTGCAGCCACAGCAGCCCGCAGGCGGCTCAGGTGGGACAGGTAGAGCTGCTCCAGCTCCTGGTCAATGGAGTCCTCGCTGAGCAGCTCCTCCAACCCACTCATGGCCTCCAAACCCCTGGGGGGCTCGTCCTTTCGGCCCCCTCCATTCTCGCTGGATACTTCCCACGCAGCCTCCACCTGTGGCTGACTAGGTTCCAGGAGAGGCCCAGCTGCCCCCTCACTTGCATCAGGCCCCGAGGCCTGGTCCCTGGGGGAGCCACCCAGGCCACAGAGAAAGGAGGAGGGGGGGATCCTGATGGCTGGTGTCTGGTGGACCTCTGTGAAAGCCACAGATGCACTGTTTCTGGGGATGTCACCTTCCTCTGTGAGTCTGCCAGTCACTGTAACTTCAGAAACCTGGGGTGGGGGAGAAATGGAAGGAGATGAAGTAGAGGAGGGGGTGGAACAAGCAGTGAAAACTGGTAACAGCCCACACCCAGACCCATAGGTATTTCTAGATAAAAACTCCTTAAAGGGCCTTCTATAATTCTCTAAATTCCAGACTGTCGTCTATATTAAAATAAAATCAGATGAAGTAAAGGAGGCTTCCTCCAAATCAGCGGTTCTCAACCTGTGGGTCGCGACCCCTTTGGGGGTCGAACGACCCTTTCACAGGGGTCGCCTAAGACCATCAGAAAACACATATATAATTACATATTGTTTTTGTGATGAATCACTATGCTTTAATTATGTTCAATTTGTAACAAAATACATCCTGCATATCAGATATTTACATTACGATTCATAACAGTAGCAAAATTACAGTTATGAAGTAGCAACGAAAATAATTTTATGGTTGGGGGTCACCACAACATGAGGAACTGTATTAAAGGGTCGCGGCATTAGGAAGGTTGAGAACCACTGCTCCAGATCATACAGCTGAGGTGAATACTGCTGGTTGGCCTCCAAAACATATCCAGAACATTCACATGAATTTATGCAATTTTTATTTAAAAAAATATTTCCTAGCTCTGTCTTTTGACAAGGCCTAGAAATAATGATCAATTTAGTAGCAATGGGCATACCTAGTCCCCAGATCTAAATAGCATTCTCCACTAAAAGGAATTAGGGCTCCTTAAATAAATGGCTATTTCCAATTTTGGGGCAGGTAAAGTCCTATAATGTGAAGAAGTGCTCAAAGAATGATGGGTATGTGTCAAAAGGACTGTGGCACCAATCTAAAAAAGCTTCCACTGACCAGAGGCAGTTCAATTTAAGCATCAAAAAAAAAAAATAAGGGCAATGAATTGAAACTCATCAAATATGTTTAAAATTCATGAGTTAATAATGATATACCAAAACCAAAAATCCTTTATTTGGTCACCTTTGAAGAAGTTGATTTCTTCTGAAAATTGGTAAATAAGAAGGGGAAAATCAATTATTTATACAACTTTTTCTACACAAACTATATACCTTCAAGATTACACACTGTCAAGGTAGCCAGACAGTTGATGTGAGAAAGTTTTTCCTTAGAAATAAATTCCAGCCAATAAACAAAGGGGGAATAAGAGAATTAAACAGAATCAATTCTATTTAAATTACTTTAATAATAATATATTTGTATCTAATAAATTAATTTAATAAAAGTAATAGTTTAGCCCTAGCCGATTTGGCTCAGTGGATAGCGCGTTGGCCTGCGGACTAAAGGGTCCTGGGTTTGATTCCAGTCAAGGGCACATTCCCGGGTTGCAGGCTCAATCCCCAGTGAGGGGTATGCAGAAGGCACCCAATCAATGATTCTCTCTTATCATTGATGTTTCTATCTCTCTCTCCCTCTCCCTTACTCTCTGAAATCAACAAAAATATATTTTTTAAAAGTAATAGTTTAATAAATTGATTAAATTTAATAGATCTGAATAATTACATAGAATTAATAAATTAATAACAACTGAATAAAAGCCCGACCGGTGTGGCTCAGTGGTTGAGCATCTACGTAAAAATTGAGTAAGAAATGTGTTTCCACATGGGTGCAATCAGCCAAATCCATACTGTGAGAAATTCTACAGGATAAACAAGGTTTCTTGAACAAATTGCAACAAAAGTGAGATTTAAAAATCTAAAAGGAGCCCTGACCAGTTTGGCTCAGTGGATAGAGTGTCGGCCTGCGGACTGAAGGGTCCCAGGTTCGATTCCAGTCAAGGGCATGTACCTTGGTTGCGGGCACATCCCCAGTGGGAGATGTGCAGGAGGCAGCTGATGGATGTTCCTCTCTCATCGATGTTTCTAACTCTCTATCCCTCTCCCTTCCTCTCTGTAAAAAAATCAATAAAATATATTTTTTAAAAAAAATCTAAAAGGACCAATCCATCAACCAAATGCAATGTGTTGACCTTTTTGGATCCTAAAAACTTATGAAATAAGGAAATTTGAACATTAACCAAATATTCAATGACACTAAGGAATTAATTGTGTTAATTTTTGTTAAAATTAATGTTAATTGTCTGAAGTGTGATGATGGCACTGTGTTTTTTTAAGAGTTATTAATTTTATGAGATACAAACTGAAGTATTTATGGATGGGATAATGTCTAGATTTTTTCCAAAATAATTCCACAGAGAATGGGAGGGGAGAGAAAGGGTGGGATATAAAAAGGTAGGAATGGACATGTGTTGAAGTTTGTTGAAGCTGGGTGATGGATATATGTGGGTTCATTATACTAGTCTCTACTTTTACTTATACTTGAAAAAAATTGTAATAAAAAGTTAACACACACATTAACATACATCTCCTGAGTTTCTCCACCCCGCTGTCAGCACCACCATCACTCACCTGGACCACTGCAGTCACCTCCTCTTCACAGCCCCCCTGCTTCTGCCTCACCCCTACAATCTATTTCCCTCACAGCAGCCAGAGGGAGCCTGTTAAATCCTAGGTCATGTCATGGCCCTTCTCAGTTGGTGACCCTCCCGTGGCTCCCTTGTCGCTCAGAGTAGAAGTCAGAGTCTTCTCCATGGCCCATGAGGCCCTATACAATCTGTCCCTGCCATCTCTCCAACCTCACCTCCCCCTGCTGCCCCTCATTCACTGTTCCTCGCTGTTCCTCACGCACATTAATCATGGCCCTGCTCTAGGACTTTGCACTTGCCTGGAATGTCCTTCCCCTAGTTATCCACGTAGCTCATTCTCACCTTCTTCACATCATTACTCAAATCTCACATCCCTAGCCACTCTAAAATCTAAAGTTGCAAACTTGTCCCCATCCAAACCCATTCTCTCTCTCCCCCTCCCTTCCTTCCTCCTTTCCTTCCTCTCTCTCCTTATCCCTTTTTCACCCCTTAGCACTTACCATTATCCAAAACACCATATATTTATCTATTGTTCTGTTATGTCTCACACCACTAAAATGTAAGTAAGCCCCAGGAAGACATCATTTCTGGTCACTACCATATTCCCTAACAGGGCTTTGCACAGACCAAGCATTCAATAAACATTTGCTAAGTTACCAACTGACATTAAGATAAGCCGAGGTAAAAAACTGCATTCTACCCTTCCACCATCAGGTTATGATTTGGGGGATCTCCCTCCAACCTAGGGTGGACCCAGAACAAGTCAGCTCCACCACCCAGCCTCCCATTGGGCTGTCTGTCCCGAGGCTTTCCGGGCCTGCTTACCTGATGTGTCATCTGTGGCCATGGACGGAGAGGAGTGGGAGCCACCAGGGGACCCACTGACTCCTGGACATCAAGATGATCTGCTGGAGAGAAGAAAAGGGCAGCACTGAGGTGAGGCAGGCTTACAAGCAGGCCTGGTTTGGTTAAGAAAATCTGTCCTAGCCAATAGGCAGTTTTGCCTCTGAAGCTTTCTGTGACAGTCTAAGGTAGAGGTGCCTCTTAATTTGTATAGAAAGGAAAGGGGGAGGAAGAAAAAAATGACAAATATAAGCTAAAACTCCTACCACCTGCCAACTGCTTACCCACAGCAGGGGTATTATCATCCGAGCTCTTCATCCTCAGCTCTTCCTCGTTAGGCCTGTGGGACAGAGGAGACAACACATGGATCTGAGCCCTGAGAAGCCAGTTCTGCCATCCACCAGCCACTTCTGAGCCGCTGTGGTGGCCACCCTCACTTGACAGCTGCTGTTCTCTCTTCTGCTGCCTCCTTCCATCCCGATGATAAAAGTCCTACACACTCAATGTAAAAAATTTACAAAATACAGGGAAGCATAAAGCAATAAAAAGTGCCACATTAGCCAGAGGCAACCATCATTACCATTTTGGAAAATGTAATTCCAGACATTCTATGAAAGTGTTTAGATTTTTCAGATATAATTTTGCACTGGCTTTGTCCATTTAACAGTAAGAAGCACCATTCGATACTTCTGTAAACATTTGAAATAGCTGCTTACTGCTCTCATCATATGGGCTTGCCAGAAGGCATGTACCCATTCCTGTCCTACTGAGCAGCTAGTTGTTTCTTCTATTTTACACTCACAGAGCAGGCTTCAGCAGAAACAGTTGCCTATAACTCTATGAGCAACTTGGATCATTTCTTTAGGGTATCTTCTGAGCTATGCAGAAACCCATCTTTTCCAAGCAAGAGCAGGTGAGGACTATGGGGCACCGGAAGCAGCAAAAGAGAGAAGGTGACTGGTGACCAGGAAAGAGGTCAGCAGAAAATGAAGTAACCTGGGGTAGTAGAGGCCTGGATCCCACTGCCAACCCTCCTCCCATTGCCATAACAGCCTAGCAAGGCACCTAACCTCCCTGAGCCTCACCCCCTCACCTTAAAATACAGCACAGGGTATCCAGGATGTGCACACCAAGCACAGGGCAGTCAAGAGAAATGAGGACATCAAGCCAGACGCCAGGCCTGGTACAGAACAGGGGCTGAATCAACCGTAGATGTTTGTTGGTCTTGGTCTTCCTTCACCAGGCAAATCAGACCCCAAGGTCTGAGTGGCATAAGCCAGCTGTATTTCAGCCAGTCCCTGCCAGGTGTGAGGTCACAGGGCTCATGGGGAAATCACTGTTCTCATATGAGTATCAAGTGCTTACAGATTAAGGCAGTGAGAGAAGCATTAGCTAAAACATGTACAGAAATCTGACAGGAGCTGAGGCAATTGCTCAGACCTTTCGCTTCCTAGAGGTAATTTGATGATGTTGACATTTCTGAAAATGATTGCAATTTTTTAAAAACACGTAATCAATTACCTTTACAGAAACAGAATATCACTAGCTGACCCAAATACAGTAGTTACTATGGTGTTAGGCACATATACTATAAATTAAATCCTCACAGCAACCCATGAGATAGGTACTTTTAATCCTCTGAAGTAGGCAGTATTATTATCATCTTACAGATGATGAAATGGAAGCTGAGTAAATGGCTCAAGGTCAGCAGTGAGGATCAAAACCTCTCAACCAGCAAACTGTTGCTACTTGGGTGAGGTAGACCGGGGTCTTACCCCAATCCCATCTCCAATCCTTTCCAGGAGTAGATCAAGGGAAATGGCAACAATAGACAAAATCCCTACCTCCTCCCTCCTTCATTCAGTCTTTTTTTTTAAACCTGCCTTTTACCCACCTATTCATTCCCAGCTTCCCTGCCTTCATGGAACATGTGGCTAGGAAACCACCAGACACAGAAGTGGCTGTAAAAAATCTTTTTGTTAGCACCCTAGGGGAAAACTTGAACCATATATATATAGATCTAGAGCAGCGGTTCTCAACCTGTGGGTCGCAACCCCTTTGGGGGTCGAATGACCCTTTCACAGGGGTCGCCTAAGACCATCAGAAAACACATATATCATTACATATTGTTTTTGTGATGAATCACTATG
This sequence comes from Myotis lucifugus, assembly GCF_000147115.1. Classification (NCBI taxonomy): domain Eukaryota; kingdom Metazoa; phylum Chordata; class Mammalia; order Chiroptera; family Vespertilionidae; genus Myotis; species Myotis lucifugus. Next base: position 1,214,902 of record NW_005871244.1, on the reverse strand, counting down.
CTTTAATTATGTTCCATTTGTAACAATGAAATTGGGGGTCACCACAACATGAGGAACTGTATTAAAGGGTCGAGGCATTAGGAAGGTTGAGATTAGAGTCTGGAAGCTCCAGAAGAAATGTGTGTCTTTCTCCATGAACTAGGGCTCACGTGTCCCGCCAGAGGTCTTTGGATGAGAATATAGTCAAACTTCGGTTCTCAAACGTCTCCCATCTCAAGCAGTTCGCTTCTCAACCCCACAACCCTTTCATGCTGATACCTGTATGATCAGCCATGCATCTCTCAGGCGACAAACAAAGGAGAGAATGCATAAGTATGAGTCAGTTTACCGCTAAACCTCACGTTAACAGCTCAGGAAATTATGCTGTGAATATTTTTGTGGGGTTTTTTATTTTTTTGCTTTTGATGCTGTTTATCATTATTAAATTTTCATTTTTACTGTTTTTTTTCATTTCCTTTTTGTTAAATTTTCATTTACACTTCATGTCCTTTTTGTTTTTAAAGTGTTTATAGAACAAACAGTACATTAGACATGTACTGTATATAAGAAAGGTTAAAACAGGTAATCATTTGGGGGGGTCTAGCATGGATTAATTCAATTTATATTATTTCTAATGGGAAAAAATGATTCCGTTTTTGAACAGCTTTCTGGAATGAATTAATTTCAAGAAATGAGGTTCCACTGCACTACAGGGCCTGGAGTGGGTAACGCCAAAAGCCCAGTCATCAACTCCTGCCCATCATGAATAAGAAAGGGGGCTTGGGAGCAAACGGGCTTGGTCCTGCACTAGTCCTGTCAGTGGCTCTAAAATCCAGGTCTTTGGATTTGTGGCCTGAAATGACTTCTGATAACTTCTTTTGCTGGTGTAGTCAGTCCTTCATTAAAGAAAATGTCATCTTCCTAGGATCTTCTAAAGCAAGCTTCTTCAAGAAGACCCACAGACAGACAGGAAGGGGCAGGGACTAGGCAAGCTGTCCCCTGCCATCTGGCCCAGAGCTAACATACACAAAACCAGGCTTCTAAAAGCACTCCAGAGTCCTTAGATGCATGTGAGAGAAGCGGGTGGGGGGAAGTGGGGGGAGCGAAGGGGAATTCAGGACACAGCCAACCAGCAGGAAAAGAAATCCACAGTTCAGTTGAAGAAAGTTCAGCTGAGAAAAAGCAAATACAAAACAAATCCTTCAGCCCCCAGAGCATCTCTTCCATAACTGAGGAGGGTGAGAAGAGGGGCAACATACAGAAATCAGGTCAAACAATTCAGCAAGCCCCAAGATCCATGAAGTCAGCAAAAGTACACAGGTCACTCCCTATCTCCAAAATCAGAGATGAAAGCAAAAGACATATCTATTGTTCACCTCCTCCACCTCGAGCCCTTTTCACTGATACACCAAGTCATTTGAAAACCTTCACCTCTGTCCTTCAAGGCAACACCCTTCCCTTTTTACAAACATGGAAACCGAGGCTCAAGGAATCGTGTCTCTACATTCACTAACTACACACCACACTGATAAATCCAAAGAGGGCTCCATTTTTAAGTGTTTGAAACTGAACTTAAAAATGAAAATCTTGCCGAAACCGGTTTGGCTCAGTGGATAGAGTGTCGGCCTGCGGACTGAAGGGTCCCAGGTTCGATTCTGGTCAAGGGCATGTACCTGGGTTGCGGGCACATCCCCAGTGGGAGATGTGCAGGAGGCAGCTGGTCGATGTTTCTCTCTCATCGATGTTTCTAACTCTCTATCTCTCTCCCTTCCTCTCTGTAAAAAAATCAATAAAATATATTTTTAAAAAAATAAAAATAAAAATGAAAATCTAAATATCCAGAACTGTCTTTCACAGTAAACATTTGAGGGCAGCTATGACTTTAATCAAAAGGCTGGTGAGAGAAATGAAGTTACAGAGCCTCACTAATCAGTAACAGAGAAGAGGGTTCTTAGAAAAAGTGGAGAGGGAAGAGATTAAGAACAAAACTGTACTTCCAGTGTGCTTACTAATTTTCGAGAAGGAAACCCACTCTTTTGGCACCAGCCTCACAAATTCCACTTGGTGGTCTCCTCAAGGGCAACCGGCAATAGTGGGCTGGAACACACAGGCCTAGGGGCATCTTGGACATGCATCCTTTGGTTGCTTTCGAGAACTAGTCAAGACAGTATAGCTTAGAAGGGGCCTGCTCGCCAGTGTGAAAATTCTTCCCACCAACAGGAAATTCAATGGCTGCTGACCTCAGATGGCACCCAGAGAAACCAGGGGGTGAGATTTCAGAAAGAAGTGTCATCAGCCCCAGCCTAGGCCAGCCAAGACAGAACAAAAAAGTGAATCTCCAGGCAGAGTGAGTGAGGGTTGACAGCCACCATGGGAAAGAGCAAAGCAGACTTTCAGAGCAGTCACATCACTGGCATCACCACCGCCCAAGTCCTTCGTGAGCACCCCCAATGCTCATGTTTTCAAAGAACTTGGCCAGCCCAAAGTGGGTCACGCACTGAAACCCAAAAGGGAAACTCAGCAGACCCCAGCTCAACCTTAAGATAAGGCTGACTATCGGGGAGGAGGTGCGGGGGAGGTGGGGCACAGGTGGCTTCAGAATTTAGAAACCTGCCCTGTTATACTTGGAATCTGTTACCCTGAGCCATCTGCTTTCTGAAAAGCACAGGGTTTGAATGCGGCTGTGAAAGCCACCAAGTTATGTGGGGCACTGCTCTTTCCCAGCTAGTCTGTGTCAGTGTCAACTCTGGGACTTGGGGACAATCCTGTGGGGTGGAAGGACAGCAGTTTATTGTGCTATGAGCTTCTTTCACAGCAGTAACTTCATTCATCTGGCCGTGACCCAAAGAAACACATTGTATATCATAGTCCAGCACACCGTATGCATATGTAAATATATATATATACATACATATAACTGAGAAATAACTTACCTTTAGTACGTGGTGATGCACTAATTAGTTCCTATACTATTTTTTAAGTGTTTGTTGGAATCCAGTAAATTGATTTCACAACTCAACAAAAGGTCATAACATGTAATTTTGAATGAAACCAGTCTGCCACCAACCAGCTGTGTTACTGAACCTCTCTATGCCTCAGTTTCTTCATCTGTGAAGTGGGAATAATAGTAATACCTACCTCAGAGAGCTGGATTGAAGAACCATGAGGAAATTGTCTATAAAGTGCTTAATAGTAATCCTCTCCACTTTCCCACTGAGGGAAACTGAGGCTTTGAAAAGAAAGGTAACTTGCCCACCATTGCCCAGCTGATAAAACATGTCACCTAACCTGATACAGCAGTTAAAAACAGGGCCACTAGAGCAGGGCTGCCCCGTCCTGCCACTTTCATAGCATGTGGCCTTAGCTATGACGTCCTACCAGTTTTCCGTGGATGAAAAGAGGACCAGTTTCACACTAAGTTCTCATCCTCCCAACAACTAAGATGACCCCTGGCCCATCTTGTTTCAACTATGATTGATCTGGTTTCCCCTAAGGCTGCCAACTCAGTAAGTAGATTGGGCTCCCATCCTTTCAGCTCCAGGTGCGCCTGAAAATTAATTGAGGCCCTACTATGCACCCACCCAGTGACAGATCCTGGAGACACGATGGTGAGCAAACCCGACTAGGAAGCTTACAATTTACTGTGAAGACATAAAAAAATACTCACACTCATTCTTTCAACAAACATTTATTGAGCACCTGTTAAGTGCCAGGCACCATGGCAGGCCCTGCAGGAATACAGAAGTAAATAAAAGCAGACCATGTCCCTACCCCTCATGGAGCTTACAGTCTAGCAGGGTCATCCAATAATCCCCAAATGAAGGTCTAACCACAAACTGAGGTCATTTCCTTCAAAAAAGGAAAGAATGTGCTAGAACAAGGGGACCATGGCCCAGACTACAGGTCAGGGAGAGCTTAGGATGTTTAGAAGGAAAACAAGCAAGGGAGGGGAGAAGAGTGAGAAGCTGCTCAGAGCACTGTGCGGGAAGTAATGGATTCAATCTCGAACAAGGGGAGTTTGCGGCATCTTTGGGACATCAGGTAAGTAGAGACACCAAGTTTGAATATATGAGGCTAAAAGAAAGGGCAAGGAGAAAGAGAAGTGCCAGGGAGTTAAGAGGAAAAGCATCCAAGGCAAGGGAAGAAAGTGTTTGAAGTAGGAGTGCTCAACCACTTCAAGAAAACCAAAAACCCACCTATGAAATCTGGTAGATGCAGGGGCCAAAGAACGTGGGAAAACAAGTGCAAGCAACTCTTTAGAGAGGGATCGGCAATGAAGGGGAGCGTGATTGAGGACTGGCCAGCAGCGGTGTGGACAGAGGTGGGCCCAAAGGACATGTTTTTAAGACAGAGATACTGGCATGTGTAACAGCTGATAGAGGATCAGGTGAGAGCAGTGAAAAGCTGCTGGGAGAGAGAGAGAAACTGATTATGTCAGGTTCTGGAGCAAATGGAAGAAAACGGAACCCAGAGCATGAGTGCAGGAACTGGCCTGAGGGAAGATAGGGTCCCCTCCTCCCCCGTAACACAAAGGAGAGAAGTCAGAGTGCAGGCATGGGGAGTTCCAGTCTTATGGCTTCTATTTGGTTTTTTGAAGGTAAAGAATTTGAAAGAATCACATCAGGGAGGAGACAAAAATGGATCAGAAAAATAGGACTGCCAGGCAGGGTGGGAAATGATCCTGAATTTGTGATGATGCTCATCTGCTCTACTACACGACATTCCCTAACAGGGCCTGCCTGCTTGGCCGACGGGTGCTATGGAAAAACCAGGGCCTGAAGAAGTTGGAATGAACAGGCTTTCCGGAGGAAACACTCTTAGAATTGAAGTATCAAAATGAGGAGACTGCAAGGGGCACAGGACCAACATTCCTGGTGATGGAAACAGGATGGGCAGAGGCCCTGAGGCAGGAAGGGGCAAGGCACCTTGGAAAAACCATGGTGGTAGCTCAGAAGGCAGAGGACGGTATGAGGTGAGACTAGTAGCCACGGAGGCCAGATTGGGGGAGAGGGCAGGGGATGCCTGAAGGCCATGCTTAGGCTTTCTTGGTCTTCGTTTTTAAGAGGAATAGGATAGCTCCTAAGGGTGTTAAATCAAGGTGAACCAGGAGGGCTCCTCTTCACTCCAGCCCTGGGACATTGGACTCTGGGAACCTCAGTTTGCTCATCTGGGAAAAAGGGATAAAACAGTCTACCTCACCAGGAACGTTGAAAGGATTAGATGACATTTGCATGCAAAGAGCCAAGTGCATAGACCTCTGCCAGGTCTCAAATGACAAGCCCTCTGTACCTGTCCCTTTCCACCCAGTTCCACCACCAGCCCTCTGACATCTCGGTGCCAGTCTGTCTTTTTCCCTGTTTGAAACTAGCACTGTGCCCAGCACATAGTAGGCCCTCAATAAATGCTTGCTGATGGATCATCTCTAAGCCTACGGTTTATCAAAAGCCTGATCTAGCAACTCAGGGAATGCAGCCTTTTCAGTTTCTAAGCATTATCCCTTTGGCTATCATCGACTTCTTCCATGCTTGCACCTGATGTGGCTGCACCCGGTGCACAGTGGGCCTACAGCCAACACTGCCTGAATGGGAAGACCTATACAACAGAGACCCAGCAGGTGAAGACTACCTCCTGAGATCCTCCATCATTTACAAGAGGGCTGGGTCTCAGGGGGCAGCTGTTCTTCAACAGCGCTCCAAGTCTCGGCAGCACACAGGTTTTAAAACAATAATAAGTTGAAATGTACTCGCCAAGAAAGCCACCAACCTAAAAAGAAAATCTTATCGTTGATCTTGCAATGAGCACCAACCTCCCCTTTGCAAGAGCTGAGATCAAAAGATAAAGAAGCTATCAAAAAGCCATCTGCCCACTTAAAATAATATCACAAGTCATGTTAGGAACCACAGACCTGGGGCCAGATATCAAAACAATTGTCTGAACGGGCTGCTTCAATTTCTCCTTAAAACCACCATGTATTTTAAAAGAAAAACACCTTCTCCACCCACATTGGCCCTGCAAGCTTCTGATTTCTCTGTTCCCTTCCTTTCACACTCTAAAATGAGCAAGCTCCATTTACCCAAACTGTTGCGTCTTATAGACTGGCTCCCACGACAGCCGGCTGGAATGACGTCTTAGGAAAAGGTGATTCTGGGACACAAATAGCTCAGTATCTCGGATCTGGATGATGGCTACATAAGGGCATAGATATGTAAAAATCCATTGAGCCCTATACTTAAGATCAGTCTACTTTATGTAGCTGTCACTCAACAAAGCAAAAAAAAAAAAGGAAGAGCAAAGCATAATATACTGGAGCAAAATGCAGAATTTATCCTGAATCTTATCAGGCCTTCAAGGAGGAGCTATTTTTAAAAATTGCTCCTATGCCCTGGCCAGTGTGGCTGGCTCAGTTGGTTGAGCATCGTCCATGCACCGAAAGGTTGTTGGTTTGATTCCTGGTCTGGGCACATGCCTGGGTTGCAGGCTCAATCCCCAGGGCGGGGAGGGGAACATGCAGGAGGCAGTCAATCAATGTTACATCAATGTTTCTCTCTTCTCCCTTTCTCTCACTCTAAAAATCAATAAACTATTCTTTTAAAAAAATAATAAATAAAATTTCCCTTAGCATCTCCTTGGTCTGTCACTCACTGAGCAAACTTGAACAAGCAGGCTTACTCCTGAGCTACCTCTTTCCCCCTCTATTAAATGAGGATAATCATAGCACCTCCAGCACACAGCATGCACAGCAGGACTCAGGAGAGAACAGACACGAAGCTCTTAGCACAGATATCAGTACATGCCAGCCACTGTTATCTTTGGCAGCTACCACCATGCTTGTTACCTTGCCCATGTTGGCTGCGTCCAATCCAACCACACAAAGTGACTGTCATTCCCCTTAAGCAGATGAGAAAACTGAGGCAAGGCCACACAGCTGGTGACAGGCAGAGCAGAGTTTGGGAGGAGAATCCAAAGACCTGTACGTGTGATTCCCTAAGTACTAACACTGGCTAACACCTATGTGGCACTGCTATGAGCCAGGCTAGGTTCTGAGTGCTTTTGCTCGTCTCCTGTGAAGTAGGTATTATAATTATCTGTTTAACAGATGAGGGTACTGAGACATAATGCAGTTGGCCAAGGTTACAAGGCCAATATAGATGGCAGATCTGGGATTTGAACCCAGGCACTGATGCCAGAATCCACGCTCTTAACACTGTAAGGAAAGCCATGTTGCCTGCCCCCTCAGACTAAGCCTCAGGTTACTATGGGGCTCACAGGTCAGTAAGTGGGTGCCTGCCTGCTGGCTCAAGTACCCAGGCACATCTGCCCACCAACTGAGCTAGGCCGTTCTGAACCACTCACAGCCTTGCCAGGATCACAAATATCTTGCTGCAGCCAGAGGCTTCTGATCCAACATATACAAGGTCCAAAAAGCACTTTCCCATTCCCATTTCCAGTCCTCTCACCACCAGGGAAATGTATTTCCCATGCATGGAGAATCTACCTATCCCATACTAGACTTAGGTGAGCCCAAAAAGAATCAGGCCTATCTGCTACCCTGGAAAAACTAAGCTGACAGAAAAAAACCTAGGAGAATCTTGTCTCAGGGCCTCCTGGGTTTAACTGGTTCTTTCTCCCAGGCCCTGAATAGTCACAGGTGTTATGGCAAAAACACAGGATAAGAGCTTCAGGTACAGGCCCATCTGATTCTGCCTCTGCCAGAGCCAATGCTTCCCTGTGAGAGCATGGGGTCGGCCACTCACCTCTGCAGACTTCAGACTATTAGAGCACAACAGTAAAGAGAGTGCACAGGCTTCAAGGTTAGTCATGGCCGAAATGGAAAAGCCAGGCGCCATCACTTCCTTAACCAATTTCTCACTCTGGAACTCTGGTTTCCTGCTCTGTCAAATAGGAATTCAGCTTCCCCACCCCCCACCCCCAGCTCCCACACTACCATGTCACTGCAGTTCTCTCCACTCTATCACTGCCTATCATTCACACCAAGCTCATTCCCACCTAAGGACTTTTGCACTTGCTGTTCTCTCCCTAGAACACCCTTGCTCCCATATGTGGACATAACTACTCCTCTTGATCATTCAGGACTCAGTTTAAATGGCACCTCCTCATTAAAGTCCTCCCTGTTTCCTTTTCTACAAACTCTCTTCCTTCATATCTGCGCATAACTCTACTTAACATCATCCAGGACTCAACTCCTCAAAGGCCTTCCCTGAACATCCTGGCTAAACCAGGCATTCCCTCCCGAACTTTCTCCCCTTGCTCAATTTTCCTTCCCCCTCAACAGCTTCCTATGTTTCTTATCTGCTCATTTCTGGTTCTTTCCAACTGTCTCCCATAGGAGCCTGTATGATCCTTGAGGGCAGGAAAGATGTCTGCCTTGTTCAGGGCTTTACAGTGGAATTCAATAAATGAATGAATAAAACCCCAGTAATGCAGAGCCTAGCATATGTTTGGCCTCCATTACTCTTTGACTAACTGACTGAATGTGCCCTCCTCCCTGTCCTGGAGAGCAGGCCTGAGGGGTTCCTGGATCAGGATGCTTGTCCTCCATCCTAGACACAGCCCTGCGATGGCGGAGGTGGCGCTGGCAGACATTACCTGCGCCTCACCGGCTTCATGCAGCTCTTCAGCTGCCTGGCCTCAGCCTCCATGGTACCCTGGGACTCGGGCTGTGGCTCCAGCTGCGGCAGCTGCTGCTGCTGGGGCAGCCCTTCAGCGTCAGTGGGTGAGGGAGCGGGTGAGATCCGGAGCAGAACTGTGTAGTTGCGGCCGTGGTTGTTGGCCCAGAAAATGCCCTCGGGGGTCTCATAGCGCACCACGAAGTCCAGGCGCGCCCCATCGCCCGCGCCCTCCGCAAAGGGCAGCTGGAAGGCAAAGCGGTCAGTGCGGCCACCGTCGTCGGGCGAGGAGGCGTACACCTGACCGGACACCAGGCCAAGGCCTGGATCCAGGATGGGATCTCCGGTTCCTGGTCCTCCCGTTCCTGCCACCGCGGGCTGCGCGGGACGTAGCGCGCTGGTTGTCGCAGAGGAGCCCAGCCGTCGTGTGAGGTCGCACGTGCCACCGCCTTCTCGAGGAGCGGTTCAGCA
>NW_005871244.1:1187928-1205398 GCF_000147115.1 Myotis lucifugus | reverse complement strand
GCAAACAGCAACCTCCGCGGGGCCGCCGTTCCTTCGAACAGAGCTTCAGGGCTTCTCCCCCTCCCGCGAGGGGGGCGCAGGAGGCCGCAGCGGGGGCTCCAAAAGGGGCCGTGTGCGCCATATCGGCGGTGGCACCGACGGCACCGGCGGCGGGACCGGCGGGGGCCGGGCCTGAAGGGGCGGGCAGCCAATGGGAAGGCCCGCGCGGGGGGCGGGGAGGGGGTACAGCTCACGGAGGCCGAAGGCGTGAGACGCAGACAGGTGTATCAGGCAGCCAATGGGGAGCCACGCACGGTGACATAGACAGTGAATCGAGCGCAGGAGACGCACGCAGCCAATAGGGACGTCAGAGAGTGGGCGGTGTAAGAGGCAGGGTGATCGGTGAATCAATGGGGAGACCTGAATGGGGGTGGTGTAGGGTCTGGGATGAAGAGAGAAGCAGGACAGCTAATGGGGAAGCATGAGCGGGATTGGCATCTGGGTGGCGGGGTAAATGGAGTGGCTACAGGCGATGGGGGCAGCAGGCAGCGAACAGAGAGGCCTGAAAAGTAGGAGATCCCAGGGTTGCGTAGGTAGGTGGTTGAAAGCTAGAAACAGTGAACAGCCAATGGGAGCCACGCGCCGGTGTCGTAGAGGAGGGGTGACGATAAAGGATGCAGCGAGCCAACGGGGAGTCTGTGAGCCTGCATGAAGCCTTCAAGGGGTGGTGCCAGGGCGGAACTAGTTCTTATGGAGGCCAGAAGGAGCTCGAGAGGCGGTGTGTGAGAGCGTCGGAGGCGGGACTGGAGGGACAGAGCCGATGGGGATGAAGGTGGGAGCAAGGAAGAGAGATGTCAGATAGCCAATGGGGGAGCCAGAGCTAAGTGGAGCCCTCAAAGGGTAGTGCAAAGGGACATAGAAGCGAGATATGAAAGAGCAGAGCCTACGGGACGTTATAGGTGGTGTGTAGGAGGGAATAAAGAGCCAATAAGGAAGCAGGAGGAGAGGACAGTGCGTAGGCAGTCTGGGCTATGGGGTGGTCAAGTAACAGAACCATAAAATGCCACTTGTGAGTGGATTTACCTGCTCCCTAACCCTCCGTGACTCCCCATTGCCCCCGAGCTGTGAATCCCCAAAGCCCCTCAAGACCTAGACTGCACTCTGGTGCGAAATCTAAGAAAGCAAAATGAACTCTCCTGTCGCAGTTACTGGATCTCCTCTGCCCACCTCCAAGCCTTTGCTTGAGTGTGACTAGGCAAGGATGCCCCTGATTGTCATCCTCAGCATTCTCCAGGACTTGGCACCATTACTGAATGAATGGCCAGATGAAAAATATAACTTTTTTGAAAGGTTAGCTTTTTCTAAGCAGCTCAGCAAAACACTAAGCTTGACTATGCCGCCAAGAGTTGATTAGGCATGTTGGCAGACACTGGCTAGCATAATCACAAATCCAAGCCCTGTCCTTCTTGCCCCACTCAGTCCTCCACATCCCACAGTGGCCTCACCTCCTTTCTATCTGCCTCCATCTCTTCTACTGTTCCCTCTCCCAAGAGAGCTGCTCTTTCTGCTTCCTCCATCTAGTCAACTCCTTTCACTCTCCCTTTGAGGTCTCACCTATGGGAACCAAATTGTAGCTTTTGTCCACTGAGCATGTCCATTCATACATTTCTCCTCCATCCTAGGAGGATTTACTGAACATCTACTGTATGAAAGGTTTTGACTCAAAACATCCCTATGAGGAAGGTGGTCCCCCCAGCAGCTACCTCCTCTCCCCCTCATGTCTCGGTGTCCAGGGGTCATGGGTCAGAAAGGAATATGTTCAGCTGCAAGTAACAGAAGAATCATGAAATAATGGGAACTTAAATAGATAGAACTTTATTTTTGTATCACCTAAAATCCAATCTGGTGAGTAGTCCAGGGACTCCTTCCTACCTTCCCAATTAGGGCATTGTCTGTGGCCAAGTCTAGACCCCAGACTCTCATCCTTTAACAGATCCTATCAGCTCTCCTTTTACAATATTTCCCAAATCCACCCTTTTCTCACCCCCTCCACTGCCAACACCAACACCAGTCCCCTGAACTATTGCAGTAGCCTCTCTCTCACTGGCCCCCCTGCTTCTACCCTTATTCCTACAGTCAGTTCTACACTCAACAATCAGAGGGATCCTGTTAAATCTCATCTGCTCACAGTTCTCCTGTGGCCTCCTCCTACAAGGTCCTGCATTGACTAACCAACCCTCTTGTCTCCTCTCTCACCTCACCTCCTACCCCTCTCCCTCTCTCTCACACTATTATAACCTTACAACCTCCTTAGCAGACCTTGAGAAAATCAGACACACTCCCACCCACCTCAGGGCCTTTGCACAGGATGTTTCCTCTGGAATTACTCAGATGTGTACATGGATCCCTCCCTCACTTCCCTTCAAGTCTTTGTCAAAGACCCCCTTCTCTGGGGATTTTCACCCACCTCTTTGTTTTTTTGTGGGGGTTTCTGTTTCTGTTTTTGTTTGTTTTTTATATATTTTTATTGCTTTCAGAGAGGAGGGGAAAGGGAAAGAGAGATAGAAACATCAGTGGTGAGAGACAGTCATTGATTGGCTGCCTCCTGCACACCCCCTACTGGGGATCGAGCCCACAACCTGGGAATGTGGCCTGTCATGGAATCAAACCGTGACCTCCTGGTTCATAGGTCGACGTTCAACCACTGAGCCATGCCAGCCGGCCCTACCTCTTTGTTTAATTCTGCCCACTGTCCCCCAGAAGCCTTCATTGGAGAGGATGTAGTCCAGTACAGAGAAGAGGTGATGAACTCTGTCCCTCTCTGCCTACCTGACCCCCCAGTTCTCACTCTGCAAGGGTCCCGGCTCTCAGCAGCAGCAGCCTCCCCCTCCCCCCCACACATCCTGAGCCTCACTCAAGTAGCCTCCTGGGAATCTTTGGGCCACCACTCTCAGTTTTCCTCCTCTTTCTCTGGCCACTCCTGTGACAGTAAGGGAGAGATGGTCTGGGAAGGCATAAGGGAGGTTCAGCCCGTACCTCTGAACCTGAAAGAAAAAACCAGCCCCTTCTCTCAGGAAGGGCAAGAGCTGGGACAGGGAATGAGGCCTCAGCTTCTAGAACTGGCCTGGTTAATAGTTACTCAGCAAGTGTAAGAAATGTTTAGGCCCAAGTCCATGGGGAGCAAGGGGTCAGCTTCCCAGGACTCTTTCTTGACAAGTACACTAATCCTCACCCCCCACCACCACCACCCCCGGCCGCTTGCTCCCAGCCATATGCCACAACTGTTAAGCCCCTGCTGTACACAGGGTTCCTACAGGTCTCAACCTGAGAACCTTACCCCACCTTGGTGCATCCCCTGGATGCCTGGCACACAGGCCATATTTGGGTCCCAGACATGTCCCACCAACTCAGAAGCTTCAACCAGTGAAAGTTTTGTTTTGACCTAATGGTAGGGAGGGTTGGGTTTGTGTGTGTTTTTTTCAATTGTCGTTGTTGGCTGGTTTTTTTAAGGTCTTTTTTTTTTCTATTCACCTTTTTTTTTTTCTTATCTTCACAAAGCCAAGCCATCAGGCCCCCTCTGGGCTTTTCCAGAAAGGTGAGTCTGAGTTGAGGAAAGAGGCTCTCCTTTTATTGAGAGGGGAGGAATAGAGGCAAAGGGGTGAAAGGGTGGGTCTTGGGCACAAGGTTTGTACCATGTGAATAAAAAGCTGTTTCCAATTTCTCTTCCCCAGGCCTGAAACCAGTCTTGCGGATACTTTGGAGTGAACGTTGGATGACACAATCCTGGGCCATGCCGGGCATCGGGGAGCCGGGGACTGGGAGTCTCAGCCATGGCCTGTCAGGAGAAGCCCCTGGGTGCTGGTCTCCCCTGTTGAGCATTGATTGGAGGAGGTGCTCGCTGAGGTGAGGAAATGCGGCCACCAATTCTTGGACAACCTTAACACCGCACAACCTTCAAGCCCCCCAGAAGAACCTGAGAACCTCCCTGTCATTGCATCCTAGTATTTAAAACCTGAGACTGTTGGGATCAAGGAAACTTGGGGGTTTCAAAGTCTGGCACCAAAAGGCAGGGCCCCGCACCTGCCAGCTCTGTGATCTGGGACAAGTTTCTTGACTACTTCGCGTCTCCATTTTGTTCACCTGTGTAATGGCCATGATGTCAAGATGGACCTCAACGGGCTTTGGTGAGGATTGAATGTGACCATGTTGTTGTTCTTGTTAACCCTCACCAGATGATATTTTTGCATTGATTTTTAGAAAGAGTGGAAGGGATGGGGAGAGACAGAGAGAGAGAAACATCGATGTGAGAGAGACACATCGATTGGTTGTCTCCCCCATGCACCCCGACCAGGGCTGGGGATCAAGCCTGCAACTGAGGTATGTGCCCTTGACCAGAATTGAACCAGGGACCCTTTAGTCCGAGGGCCAGCGCTCTATCCATTGAGTCAAACAGGCTAGGGCACGAATGTGACCATTTGTGAGAAATGTTCAGCACTATGCCTGGCACATGGAGAATTTGAGATAAATGTCAGCTACGGGGATGTTGGCAGATATTTGGACTCCTAAAGCCTTGGAAACGGGGATTTCTCTAAGTAGAAAGTCACAAAGGCTGAGGCAGAAGCATCAGGCCATGGTATCCCTGACTATGAGCGGGCTGGGCTTCGTGAGGATGGGTGCATTAATACTGGGGTCCTGGTCAGGACCTTCCCCACAAGGTGGCCTCTGGGTCAGAGCTCTCAGGCCATGATGAAATGAGACTTTTCTCCCTGTCCTCACTCAGTGATGCTCAGTGGATTCTGGGAGCCAGTGATTCTCAGACTCTTCCATTCTGGGAACTGTGGGGCGTGGGGAGGACTCTCTGATTTTTTCTCCATCTAGTAATTTCCCTCACCCTCTGTGGGAAGATGGGTTGCAAGGATGTCCAGAGCTCCCCCTTCCTGGTCAGTAAGAACAGTGATGACCATAGTAATGCCACCTAAGGGGGACATCCTATGGGGGAACTGAGGCCTGAAGCAGGGCAAAGCCTCTGGAAACCCAGCCCTATTCCATTTCTTTCCCTGGTGTTTCCCATCCACACATAGGGGTTTGGTGCCTCTGTTTCTTTTCCAGGAGAGCCTCAAATAGCCTCTCACTCACAGAGTAGGGTCTGTGAACACCCAGGGCGCCCTGTGATTTATTTGAGTTCTTTTCCTTTGTTGTTTTTCCTAACTCTACACACTTTTGTTTAAAAAAAAAACTGTGGTTTCTCGTGAGTCCTGTTATCTCATTGATAGCTCTCACCTCTGTGGTGAGGGGAAGAAATATTTTCAGATGACTTGTAAAGGGCAAGAGAAAAACCAAAATTTCAAAATTTCCGTTTAAGTCTCATAATCAAGAAGAGGAGAAACGAGAGAGAGAGAGAGAGAGAGAGAGAGAGAGAGAGAGAGAGAGAGAGAGAACTATGAGAGCCCCCCCCCACCCGGTGATAATAAGTGCACACAGTCATCGAAAAAAATTGGATTATTAGAAGAGAGAGGTGGCTTCCACACTGTGGGTTTTCTTCTCGGTATAAAAGCAAAGTTGTTTTTGATATATGACAGTTTCCCACAAGCCAGGCTGATCTTTTTCTGTCAGTCTACTTCACCAAGGTGAGTGTTCCCGCTCTTCCCCACCAGATATGCGGGTCCAGTGGAAGAGATGACAATGAGGTAGGCACTGGAGGGTCAGGAGTCCTCCATATAGTCCAAACACATGCGGCTACTGTGGTCCTGGTCAGGTAAGGTATTTTTTACAATAATAATAATAAATGCCAGAAGACTGATAGGTAGAGTACTTAATCTATGCTTGGGTGGAGGCAAAGATAATTAAATTGATATATAGATGGGTAGGATTTTTTTAAATATGTCAACTACCAATCTTTATGAATTTCAGATCTTTAAACAACTTGAAATGCTGTCCAGGTATAACTGAAAATTTCAGTTACATCTCTCACCTCTCTTCGTCTCTTCTCTCTCAATATCGCCCATCCTTCTGTCTCTATTCGCCCTGTCTCACCTATTCCATGTTTATCTGACCCGCTCTTTCTCTGTCTGTTTCCCTGACTCAGAATTTCCATCCTTCTGTCTGTATCTGCTATGACCATTTTTCCTGTCTGTGTCCTCTGTCTTGACCACACTCCATCTGATTCCTTTCCTCAGTCTTTCTCCCACCATCTCACCTGCTCTCTTGTCTTGCCTTCCCACCCAGCATATGGCACAGAACTTTATACACAGTTGGAGCTCAATAACAGTGTGTTGAGTAATGCTGATGAGGACATTTACATTTTATAAGAATGATCATCAATTCTGTGTGCTCTGATCAAAGGAGGACCATGAGCTGTCGGGTCAGGTTGTGGACTTAACTGAACTTGTTCTTGTATAAAAGCAGACCCTCCTGGAGGGCACTTGATGCCACTGTCAACTGTGGTTTAACTGTGTGGTCCTAATCCCAGGACCTTGTGTGTGTGTGTGTGTGTGTGTGTGTGTGTGTCCAGAGTTCATGTCCAGGAACAGAACAGGCTGTTCAAGGCTGGGATGAGTTCGTCTCTGCAGGCTTAGCAAGTGCTCACAAAGTTTTAGCTGTTAGTATTTTTTAACTAAATTAGAATCACACTATTTATTGGCTTTGTTCCTGCTTTATTCAATTAATAGGAGCATTTTTGTAGATCACTGAAAATTGTTTCAACATATGATCTTTCACGGCTGTCAAAACTGACCTCACATTGGCATGAACCATGATTGATTCGACCAAATGCCCATCACTGGACATTTGGGTTGTTTCTCGTTTTCCCCCATAATCATCCCTGATTTGTCCCTTGGATTCCTGAAAATAGAGTTCTTATGGCAAAGGGTGTGTGCATTTTTAAGGTTTCTGACCCTCTTTGCAAACTGTTCTTCCAAAGGTTGTACTGTTTTATGCTCCCTCTACTCAATCTAACCCTGGGTGGGTATTGTCATTTTTAAATCCTTTCTCAACATAACAGGTAAGAAAAAAATATTACCACATTGTTGAAATTTACATTCTTTGATTACTTAACTGTTTGTTGACTATTTGTGCTTTTGGGGGTCTGGTGTCCTTCATCCTAATAGGGTGTTCATCTTTTTTTCTTATTGATTTACCATAGCTCTTTATTTAAAAGGATATTAACCTTCCATCAGCCCTACATATATAGCAAATATTTTCTTTTTCTATTTGTTCACAGTGTTTTGTGATACTTGTGATGTTTTTATATAGTCAAATAGATTAGCTTTTCCTTCTGTGGTTACTGTCTTTGGTTTTGTGCTTAGAAAGTCCTTTCCCACTTGAAAATGAGATGTGTTCACATGTGTTGGAGTCAGACTGTCTGTGACAAACCCAGTCTCACCCCAAGCCATCTGTGTGATTTTTAGCCAGGCATTTAAACTTTCTGTACCTCCATTTCCTCATACATACTGTGATAGTAATAATAGTATCTACCTCAAAGGTGGTTGTGAGAATTAAATCTATTAACCATGTTAAGTTCTTAGCATAGGGCCTGGGATCCATATTAGATATTATTATTTATCTTTTTAATGGATCTGGAATTTATTTTAGGTTATATGATGATGCTGATATTTCAAACTGGGCAGGGAGGGGTTAGTGAGAAAATGGACTAATTGTTCATTCAATCATTTTATTTTTCCCTTAATTATCCCAGAAACATTTATTAAACCATCTATCCTACACCATCCCCCAGTTTGGGCAGTCATCACAAACTCCATTCCCTGTAGTCATGGGTCTGTGTTTGGGCTTTCTTTTCTGTTCTGTTCCTCAGTGTCTGCTCTTATACTAGAGCCATACCACTTTGCTGATTATTGCTTTGCAACACAATACAATACAAAGCCCTAGGTGTAGCCCTCATGTCACCCTTTGTTATTCCTCATCATTTCAGGCACCATCCAGAGGCCAGCAACTGTTCTTATTTGGGGCATTCTCTCTCTCTCTCTCTCTCTCTCTCTCTCTCTCTCTCTCTCTATATATATATATATATATATATATATATATATATATATATATAATGTTTCACCTCAGAATCTCTCACTGTCTCTATTGTTCTTTGTCTCTCACTCTATCTCTGTCCCACCTCAGGTCTCTCCATCTCTCTTCATATCTCTTGTTCTCTGTGTCTCTCTCTTCCCCTATGTCTGTCTCTTTGTTTGTGTCTCTCTTTGTCTCTATGAGTCTCTATATATCCCTGTCTCTCAGTCCCGTGGATAGAGGAGCAGTTGTCAACTTGAAGCTCTACACCTAACTCACCCTGACACAGAGTGGAAGGGCCCTGGCCCTCACCTATTCCACACCTCTCCCCTTCCCAGTGTATAAGAGGAGCAAATTGAAGCCCAGAAATGGGTGAGAGGGCCTCTCCCAAGTCCTCACAGAAATACATTGGCAGATTTGAGACCCTAGCTCAGCTCTTAAGACTCTCAGTGGAAGCGTTGCTCTGTCTCTCTCCCCTACTCTGAGCCTCAGTTTACCTCTCAGCACCCATGAGGGGGCAAGGGGACATGGGTTGTCCCCCATCTGCTGCCATTCCTCATTCTGTCTTCTCACAGGTGGGACCCTCACTAAGGCAGGAGGATCCATGGTCACAGTGTGGGGCTTAGCCTCCCAAGAGCTAGCTGGGTGGGTCCCGGGGCCTCATGGGAAAGGAGGCCTCGTGGGCTGAGGTTGGTGTCACTAGGAGGACATCGGTCAGTGGGTCTGACTATGGACAGAGCTCATCCATGTCCCCAGAGTTGGCACTGGTTCCCAGCGCCTTTCCAGAGAGCCTGGTGGTGGGATTTCTACTAGCAAAGGCCAGGGCTTTTCCTGCTTCCTGCCACAAGGCCCTCACCAAAGGTGCACCAGCCTCAACCACCCCTGTCTTCCTTCCCCATCTCCGGCAGAGTGACTGTGAGTCTGGAACATTGTCCCAGAATGGACAGGGAGTCTAAGGTCCTGCAGTGTCCATTCATCGATCACTGACATTTTGCTAAGCATTTCATGGAAGATGGGGATTGTTATTGTCCCAATTCACATAGGAGCCTGAAGAGAATTGTAGCTAGTTAGTAGCAGAGCCTGGCTCCAGGCTGGGGAAAGGATAGGGGGTAATCCTGACTCTCCTGCCTTCGCAGAACTTGGGATGGAGACTGGGGGGAGTGGGGGTTGTTATTGCAATTCCAGGCCTGGTAGGTGAAAGACCCAATGAAGTAGTGAGCTTTCTGTCCTTTTGGGAGTTTCAGTATGTTTGGATACCAGGAACATTGGTTCACATGCTAAGAAGTTGGACCC
The DNA here is from genome assembly GCF_000147115.1 of Myotis lucifugus. Taxonomy (NCBI): domain Eukaryota; kingdom Metazoa; phylum Chordata; class Mammalia; order Chiroptera; family Vespertilionidae; genus Myotis; species Myotis lucifugus. Next base: position 1,196,113 of record NW_005871244.1, on the reverse strand, counting down.
ATGGACCCCATAGAGTCTGTGGGTTTGAGATTCTGGGATCCTTTGAATCTAAGTAATGATGTCCCATGACTCTGGGGTTGAAGACCCTGAGGGTCCCAGTATCTGTAGGATCTGCATGGCACTCCTCAAGCCTCAAATCTTGGGCCTATTCTTGCCTGAGAAGGGCCAGGTCTACAGGGCCCCAGGGCTTGTCATGGTGGCCAGATGGACGTCACTCACCACATCCGCCAGCACCCTCATCACCCCACCTGGGCCACACCAGCTGAAGGATGGGCCAGCCAATTCTCGGAACGAAACCTGTGGGGTTGGGTGTCTGCCCCTTTGTCTTCCTCCTCGGTGCCGATGAAGCCCAGCGCATCCGGCCGCTGTGACGTCAATGGCGGAAAAATCTGGGGAAGTTGGAGGCTCTGACAACAGGGCCCAGATGCAGACCCCGATATGAAAACACAATCTATGTCCCAGAAACATCCTCCATGCGTCTTCTGAGAAATAGTCAGAAAGGGACGCCCCACCAGACAGTGCAGGAAGCTGGCTGCCCAGCCCAGCCCTCCCGTACCCCACTACCAGACAGACCATACCCATGTCCCCTTTCTGAGAATGTATCTCTGCTTCCCTGAGTCAGGCCATTCCACATGTGTTTGGGGAGGAGATTTCTTATAAGCTCTGGCCAACTGTCCAGGCAGCTTCAGAAGTGACCGCAGGAAGCTGTGTGGACCACGTGAGGGTAATGGAAAACATCCACTCACTAGTTTGCTCCACTTCTGTAACAAAGTACCACAAACAGGGTGACTTAACAGAAATGTATTGTCTTGGTTCTGGAGGCCTGAAGTCCTAGATCAAGGTGATGGCAGGATTGGCTCCTTCTACAGCAGTGAGGGAGAAAGTGTCCAGGCCTCCCTCCCAGCTTCTCATGATTTCCTGGTAATTTTTGGCATTCCTTGGCTTGTAGAAGCATCACCCTGATTTCCACCTTCATTCATCCGCTCATTCCTTCACGTACCTCCTCGTTGTCACTGATGTTCTCTCAGGCTCTTATCCTGAGCCTTCAGAGGCCCAGGCTCCTGTTTCTCACACAGTAATGTTCTAACCCCCAGGGGAGACTAAGAGTTGAGGATCTGAATTTTCACCCCACCTCCCTCAGCACCACAGCTCTGACAACCCCCATGGCTGACAGCAAAGAAAGGAAGGTGCAAGCTGTTCTCGGCAGCTGTTTGCCCCACCCTGTACTGTTGGGTGATGCGGGAGACACACACCGCCCCACAGCAGGGGGCCTGTGAAATGTGGACACACACACACAAATTTTCTGGAGAAAGCAGTGGAGTTCCCAAGTCGCCATGGGACTGTGGAATGCTGCACCTGGGTGTCCTCTTCAGTAACATGGAGGTTGGACTGGGCAGTCCCTTCTAGCTCTGACTTCCTCTAGGACTGGGATTACAGGATTCTGGGAAACCAAAGCCCTGCCTGTTGGGAAGTATAGGGTTCTAGAGCCACTATGAAGGGCTTTCTGGATTGGCCTTGGACAGGGGAAGAGGAGGAAGAGTGGGCATTTCAGGCAAGCCAAACTGCATGAGCACAAAGGCTTTGGGGTAGATTCTGATAGGGACTGAATTGAGGAGCTCCCACAGGCCCCGGCTCAAGAGAGCCTGTCTCTCCTCGTCTGGCACCTGCCATGTCAGTTCTGTGCACGGTAGAGCCCAGAGATGACCAGACTCCCACTCAGCTGTCCATCCAGCATTTCCACTAGTATGTCTAATGCCAGACTCTTCATGTTCATCCACACCTGGATCATCACCCCCCTACTTTGTTTCCCCCGTCTCCCTCATCCTAGGTGACATCAGCTCTGTCCTTACAGCTGCTCTGTCACTTTCTCTCTCTCTCAGCCCCAGATCCAAGCTACCAGAAAGTTCTCTGACTCTACCTTCCAAACATGCTCAGAATCCACCCACTTCTCACCATCTCCACTGTCACCATCCTGGTCTGTGCTACCATCGTCATTTACTGGGACTGTTGCAGTAGCTTCCTCACTAGTCCTCTATTTCTGCCCTCACCTTCTTAGAGTCTGTCCCTTCACAGCAACCAGTGGGATCTTTTGAGTCCACGTCCCCTGCCACTCCCAGATATGCCCAAGTCACTGGGGTAAAATTATGCTCCCAGAAGAAAATCAGAGACCAGCCCCAGTGGGATCAGAAAAGGTTGTGGGATCAGCAAAGGTTGTGTGACCGATGCCAGGTTCAGGGAGGACTGGAGGGCTGAGGCCTGAATTCAAGGCCTCAAGTGGTGGGGGAAGGAGCTGAGACCTACCCTGGCTGAGGCCCCACAAACCACCATGAACCCCCAACTGCCCTCTGGAGAACACATCCCCACCAGGGCTGTGCCAGCACGTGTAGGCAAGCCACATGCTGAATGGTGCAAGTCTGCACATGGGACATGTGTGCGGACACACACACACACACCCATGTTCCTGACACCAATGTGTGTGTATGTGTGCATGCACCCATGATTAGAGCTGGGGTCTAATTGTGGGATCCTTTGGGACATGTTCCAGCCAATGACTGCTCTGACCAGAGGGGGTGTCCACATGGTTCAGGTGGTTGAGTATTTTGCACACCGCCAACACATGTATAACTCCTTCCCCTATGTCTCTACAGCCTGACTTTGGACAAGGACCCAATGCCCAACCCCAGGCCTGCCAAGCCCTTGGCCCCTTCCTTGGTGCTCAGCCCATCCCCAGGAGTCTCGTCCAGCTGGAGGGCTGCACCCAAGGCCTCAGACCTACTGGGGGCCAAGGGCCCGGGGGCAACCTTCCAGGGCCGGGACCTCCGAGGTGGGGCCCATGCCTCCTCCTCCTCCTTGAACCCCATGCCACCATCACAGCTGCAGGTGAGGCCCGGGGCCCAGGATGGAGCAAGCAGGGTGGAGTACCTGGGCCTACAGGTGCCGACCTTTACTGTGGCACCGGGCGGGGGGCCCGGCTGGGGAACAGGAAGTGGTTTTCTGGGTCCCAGGCAAGTCTGTGACTTATGCAGATGTCACGGGGCTAAGAAAGTCCCCACTTAGCAGGTCTCAGAGATCCGAGGCTCTCCCCAAACTCCCAATCCCTCTCAGGAGAGAAGACTTTATCATGGTCCCACAGGTATGGCCATGTGTCCCCATCCCCATGTGACAGAAGAGAGGATGGGGCCCTAGGGCGTGAGATGACAGAGTTGAGGCCAGTTCTGCCACTTATTAGTTGATCTTGTGAAAGTCACTCAATCTCCCTGAGGTTGAGTTTTTACATATGTATAAAGGGGATGGTCCTAGCACCTACCACGTGAGGTTGTGGTGAGGAGCATATGAATTCAACATTTAGAACAGTGAGGATGAGGACAGCATCTCTCCTGCCTGCTTTCTCCCCCCAGCTGCCCACAGTGCCCCTCGTCATGGTGGCACCTTCTGGAACACGGCTGGGTCCTTCGCCCCACTTGCAGGCACTCCTCCAAGACAGGCCACACTTCATGCACCAGGTATGGACCGTGACTGGGCAGGGAGGAGGGAGTAGGTGGGGGAATTGGGAGGAGGCCAGGTGGAACCATAGTCCATATGTGCCCCCAGCTCTCAACAGTGGATGCCCATGCCCGGACTCCCATGCTGCAGGTGCACCCACTGGAAAGACCAGCTATGATCAGCCTCCCGCCACCCACTGCTGCCACTGGGGTCTTCTCTCTCAAGGCCCGGCCTGGCCTGCCACCTGGTAATACCACACCCCACAGCCCCACAGAATCCCAGAGCCCCCCAAGTCCTTGACTATGAGCAGTGTAGGCTGCTGAATTGTGGCCCTCAAGGGTCAGGTGTCAGCTTTTATCATCTCGGAAACTCCAACCTCCGAAAAATGTCAGGCTCAGAACCTGAAGGGTACAGAACATCAAAATCACGGAACCAGATCTTTGCAGAGTTCATCAAAATGTCAGGACTTGTGAATGGCAGTCTTTGAGCTGTTCCACCAAAAACCTTGGGTGTTAGGGACACCAGAGGCTCAGGAGGGTGGGAAGCTCAAAAGGAGAGGCCTTGTGGGCCAAGCTCCAGAGCCCAGTTCATAGTCTCCGTCTCCAAAGGTGCCCTGTCCCTACCTACAGGGATCAACATGGCCAGCCTGGAGTGGGTGTCCAGGGAACCAGCATTGCTCTGCACCTTCCCAAGCCCTGGTGCACCCAAGAAAGACAGGTCAGTGGGAAAAGCTGGGAAGGACCCTTGCCTTGGTATTCCCTCCCCTGACACCTTCTGTCCCCCCAGCACCCTTTCGACCGTGCCCCAGGGCTCCTACTCACTGCTGGCAAATGGTGTCTGCAAGTGGCCCGGATGTGAGAAGGTCTTTGAGGAGCCAGAGGACTTCCTCAAGTGAGTGGCCCAGGCCTATTCCAGTCCAGAGCGGTCCCCAGTTTGTGGGAGGAGGTCTTGGGTGCAGGTCTCAGCTCAGGCCTCACCCCGGTAGGTAGTAATTTGATAAAAGAGGCAAAAGCTGAGCCCTGGCTGCTGTGCTAAGTGGTTGGAGCATCGGCCTGCACACCAAAGGGTTGTAGGTTCAATTCCTGGTCAAGGGTATGTACCTACAATCCCAGTACCAGTACATACCTACAATCTTCCTGCATGTGCAGGAGGATATCCATGTGTCTTCACATAGAGTCTCTCTCTCTCTCTCTCTCTCTCTCTCTCTCTCTCTCTCTCCCTCCCTCCCTCCCTCCCTTCCACTCTCTCTAAAAATCTATGGAAAATATATCCTCGGGCCCTGACTGATTTGGCTCGGTGGATAGAGCATTGGCCTGCAGACTGAGGGGTCCCAGGTTTGATTCCAGTAAAGGGCATGTGCCTTGGTTGCGGGCACATCCCCAGTGGGGGGTGTACAGGAGGCAGCTGATCGATGTTTCTTTCTCATCGATGTTTCTAACTCTCTATCCCTCTCCCTTCCTCTCTGTAAGAAATCAATAAAATATATTTAAAATTTATATATATATATATATATATATATATATATATATATATATATATATATATAATCTCCTTGGTAAGGATTAAAAAAAAAGAGGCAAAAGCTGAGACTGAGAATTCAAATCCAGGCTCTGTCCATCACTGGCTCTAAGATCTTGGGCAAGTTGCTTAGCTTCCCTGGGCCTTGGTTTTCTCATCTGTATATGGGGCATAATAATGTATACTATTATTTACCTGTACTATTATTTTACAGACTAAGAAACAGGCCAAAGAGGTTCAGTGTGTTGATCAAGATTACCAAGTTCCTGAGTGACTGAGCTGGGATTTGAACCCAGGCAGCCAGGCTTCAGAATCCACACTCCTACCTGCTTTGCCCTTCTACCTGTCATGCCAACACACCAGGCTGATTTTATTGATCCCCAAAGTCCCAGCTCCTCAAAATGGCTTTTGCTGCCTCTTCTTAGCCTCATCACAACCAGATACAAGATACCCCCAGATACCAAACACACACACACACACACAGTCACACACTTTCTCCAACCCTACCCAACTATCACTGGCAACTCAATGTATCCTATCCTCTTCACCACCAGGCCTTCCCTCCATCTGGAATGCCTTTCCTGCTCTCACCTACCTGGCTACTTCCAGCTTACCTCCTTCTAAGTCATCTCCAACACCCTGGCCAGGCTCAAGTAGCCTGCTCAGGCCTGGCACAAAGGAGATACCAAGTAGCATGTGTTGAAGGAATGGTGTGAGAGGGAGACCGAGGTAGAGGGGTTAGAGGCTGAGCCCTCCCCATTGAGAACATTGAGCCTCGAGGCCAGGTCTGCCATGGTCACCTACATGGACTCTTCCCCCTCCCCAGGCACTGCCAGGCAGACCATCTCCTGGATGAGAAGGGCAGGGCACAGTGTCTCCTCCAGAGGGAGGTGGTGCAATCTCTGGAGCAGCAGGTGACGTGGGGCCGGGGGTGACGGTGGGGGGATGGTGGGCAAACCTTATGTCCACCCTGTGCCAGAAGCTGAGCTCACCCAGGATGGAGACTAACATAAAGGAAGGAAGGGGGAAGGGCACTCCCAGGGAAGAACATAGCCTGGGCAAAAACATGGTGGAAAGAGGCCAGGTTGAGGTTTCACTGTGTGCCTGTCCTCACAGCTGGTGCTGGAGAAGGAGAAGTTGGGTGCTATGCAGGCCCACCTGGCTGGGAAGATGGCCCTGACCACGCCTCCATCCGTGGTAAGTCACCCCAGGCCTCATGGCAGCACAGACTGCTGGTGGAAGGGGACAGGGAAGGGCCCTGCAGTGTGCAGGGGACCTATTCTTACACCCAGGCCCTGGGATCTGTGGGCCCATTCCCAGCTCCAAACATGCCCAGATCTGAGAATCTACGCCCCTCCACTTACAAGCCCTCTGACCCTAAGCTCTTGAAATATCATAACCTTGTTTTCAAAGCCACATCAAGTAGCTAGACACTTAATGCAGACTGTGTGTCACTGGCAGGACTGGCTGTATAACGTGCAGGCCCAGGGCAAAATTAAAATGCAGGCCTCGGATTTCAAGGTGGCAGCCACAGAGTATTAAACAAAGGGAGGGCCCTGTATGGCTGGCTGTACAGGTCACATGCCCATGAGGTGGGCCCTGGGTGACGGGTCACAGGCATCCCTTCTGATCCCTTTGCTGGTGTGAACTTACTCAGTCCTCATGATGCCACTGTAATGTAGGCACTGCTATCATCCCTAACCCCCAGATGAGGGAAATTGAGGCCAGGCAGACATAAGTGACTTGGGTAATAGAGGAGCCCAATTCAACCCCAGCTCACAGCCCCCATCATTGGTGAGCTACACACACACTAGTGCCCACACCACAGTCTGATAAACACAGCTCATGCTGCTTTGTGGGAATACATATCAGACTGGAGTTGAGAAGAGAGCACCCTTGCTTTTAAGTGTTTTGTTTTGGGGTTTTTTTTATTGATGAGAGAGAGGGAGAGAGAGACATGAGAGAGAAACCTGGACATGTGCACTGACCAGGAATTGAACCGGTGACCTTTTGGGACAACACTCAACCAACTGAGCCACACTGGCCAGGGCAGGGCGCCCTTAGTTTTAAAAACACTCACTTATTTAAAATTCAAGTGGAAAGTTTCAGCCTCCAGGTCACCAGCCTCTCCCTCACCACACCCAGGTATCATCTGACAAGGGCTCCTGCTGCATTGTAGCTGCTGGCACCCCGGGCACCACCCTTCCGGCCTGGCCTGGCCCCCAGGAGGGCCCCAATGGCCTGTTTGCTGTGCGGAGGCACCTCTGGGGCAGCCATGGACATAGTACATTCCCAGGTAAGAATAGTCTGTGCCCTGCATGGTGTCCCTGAAACCCTGACCCCCAGACTGACATACAATGGAGTGGGGCTCCATACTGCTCTTCCCCACCACCACCACCTGGCCTTTGGACAAGCACATCTGCTTGCAAAGCTTCCTCTCCGGGTGTCCGTGGCCTGTAGGCTCCCATTAGGATCTCAGATGTCTAGCCCTATCTCCCCTGGGCATTGGGGCTTCAGCTATGCCATTTGGTCGTCATAAAGGAGAAGGGAGGGAACTACCTATGTAATTTCCAGGGACTCTCCCTCCCCCCCTCAAGGGAAAATGGGGTGATTTGCCCAAGTTCACCAATCCCCTACTACCCAAAAGGCCTGGGCTGTGGGTTTAACAGGGATCAGGGCTCTTGAGTGTCATCTTGGTTCTACCACTTAACCAGTTAAGTCCTTTTGGCGTGTAAGTTACTTCCCTTCGTTTAAACCTCTGAGAGGTTACACCTCATTTTGATGGGAGTGGTACAGAGTAAGTGACACAAGTTACATCCAGTGCTCAGCAAACAGTAACTGATCATGGGAAGAGCAGAGGGTAGGAGAGGGAGTGAGGAGGTTTAGGTGGGGCCTGACTCCTCTCCCCCCTTGGACAGAGTTCTTCCACAACATGGACTACTTCAAGTTCCACAACATGCGGCCCCCGTTCACCTATGCCACTCTCATCCGCTGGGTAAGCAGGGCAGTGCAGGCCAAGAAGGAAGAGAAAGACGGGGTGGGGACCTGCCTCCCAACCTCCAGCCTCCCTCTGAGCACCCCCAGGGAGGGCTCCTGCATGAAAACAAAAACTACACCTCAGATGTGATTCCCTGTGCCAGCAATCACCTCAAACCTGCCCCCACCCCCAAACCTAAACCATCAC
>NW_005871244.1:1175628-1186436 GCF_000147115.1 Myotis lucifugus | reverse complement strand
CCCCCCCCGCCCGGATCATATGCTCTGCACCAAGGCTGCTCAGAGGGGCCTCAACCCCGCACTCCCATCATAGCCCCCCACGACAGGCTCTCCAGGCAAACTGAGCCTTCACAATTGCCCACACACACAGCCTGCCTTGGGCACTCACAGGCAACCTAGGGCTGAAAAAAGTCACAATCCTGTCCCTTGGACTTCATACACACCCCCAAACAAAGAGCCTGTCTCAGTACACTCACACAACCTCAAATCTGCACAGTCACACGGACAATCGCACCTGAGTATGCCTGTCAACCCACATACCCCGAAGCACACTCCCACAGCCAGCCTCCAGGCACCCAGGTGCATCACAGGGGGGATGCCTACACACCCACACAGAAGCAGCCTTAGTGCCTTCAGGGTCTCAGGTCCTAGAAAGCCACATAGACACATACCAGTCACACACAGTCTTACGCAGCTCCTACCACTTACACTTGGTCACACAGTCCATTAGAACTCACCTGCACACCACGCACACCCACACAGCGCCCCAGTGGGTCTCGAGTCCCACACGACACACATGGTCACATACACTGACTCGCCAAAACATGCCCTGGGTCTCACCTGCCACCCACGCCCTGCCCCGCCCTGAGCCCTGTGCCCCCATCCATGCCTCAGCTTACACTGCAGACAGAGCCCCTCATTTATTTGGGATCGAAGGCCCCAACCCCCAGTACTGTCCCCAATAAAGTGCAGCCAAGCTCCCAGTGTCTGGATGTTCACCCCAAATAAGGGTTGGGGTCAGGTGGGCAGGTGTCACCACAGCAGGAGGGACTGGACAGCAAACACAGGGAACAGCTAGGGCAAGCGCCTGGCCATCACTTCCAACACCCCAAATCCCTGCTGAAGCCTGGGGTGAGGGAGATCTCTGCCTGCGGCCCATCAGGTCTCACGGACCCGCCCCAGGAGGCCAGCGTTCTCCTGGCGAAGGGCCCGGTAGTCCTCTTGGATCTTCTCCAGGTTGCTGAGGGTCTTCTTGCCCATCTCCGTCTCGATCTAGGCAACATGAGTGATGTCCCTTCAGCAAGCAGGCCCTCTTTCCCAGCTCCTGCTTGCCACCCCTCCATCATAGCCACTCAGGGCCCTTCCTGGGCTCCTCCCACCCCCAACAAAGTCTTCTCTGTCCCACTGCCAGGCCTTTTTGTGTGTCATCCCTACGTGGTAGGATTACCCACCACATACACACTCAAGCTGAAGCCTCTGCCAACGCCCCTGGGAGGCAGGCATGGGAGCCTTTGGGGTGGAAGCTGGAGCTCAGAGCAGGCCACCGACCTTTTCCAGGTCAAGTGCATGGCTAAGGGGCAGGGCAGAGACTCCAGCCATAAGCTGTATCTGCTTCCATAGCCTGTCTTGGGACAAACTGAGCTGTCCCCTGGCCTGCCTTGGTTTCCCCTCCCAACCCCAGGCCTCACCTGCTCCTCAAGGTCTCGAACCTCACGCATGATGGTGCCTGTGTCCTCAATGGTCTGGATGAGCTGGCTGCAGTTCTGGGAACAGCAGGAAGACAAGGCTTGCGCCCCCAACCTGGCCCTTCCCCAGCCAGCCCAAGGCATGCTTCTCCACTCACCTCATGCAGGGCAGCTAGATACTTGTAGGCCTTCCGAACAGCATCATCCTTCTTGGCATCCTGAGCAGACAGACAGGACCTCAAAGGTATCAGTGGGCTGCCCCCCTACACACCACCTCCAGGACCCCACAAGGCCACACTCTCCCACCCCCATGACTACATCCTCCATGGAGCAAAGCCAGGCCTGAGCATCAGTGTACCTGCAAGGCTCACATAGGGCCTAGGCCCAAGGCAGCCCATGAGCACATGGGCAGGCAGCAGCTCAGCCCCACGCCCCCCCTCCACCTGCCCCCGCCTGCCCCACACCTTGAACACAAGCTCATCAGTCACCGCAAACGTCCGGTCCAGCTTCCCAGACAGGGAGTTGATTTCCTTCTGAAGCTCCTTTGTATCAGACAAGATCTGGCAGAGACCAGGGCCGTGAGCCTGTGTCTGGGGTGGGCAGCTGACCAGCTAAAGGCTTTCCTGCACATGAGCTCACATCCAGACAGGGCCTGTGTCACTGTGTCAGTGGGAACTGGAGTGTACTGGGTGGGACTGCTTTGGGTCATGGTGTGGCTCTGACTATCAGAGGGTGTGGAATCCCTGTGCGGCCACACAACACACATTTGCCCTTTGGGCATGTCTGCCCATAGGACCCACCCTCCATGGCCATGGCAGCGCACCTTAGTGATCTCTTCCTTTTGCTTCCGGATATTGCCCACAATCTCCAGGATGCGCTGGGTATAGGCCAGCCGGGACACGTCTCTGGGCAGGGTCTCCAGCTCGGACACCTAGGCAGAGACACAGCAGGCACTCCCCAGGACCCACCCCCACCCACTCTGAGCCCCCCAGGGCTCTGGAACGGGCCTTACCAGCTGCTTATAGACCTCTTCCTTCCTGCGAGCTTCCTCAGCAGCTGCCCGAACACTCTGGTGCAGCTCCTGGATCTCTGCCAGCCGTCGAGAAGATTCCAGCTGTCAAGACCCCACAGGTAGAGGGCAGTAAGCAGAGCATGGGGATGGCCTCCTAGGAAAATACCAAACCTGTCCCACCTACAGCCCAGGACCCCACCACCTACCTCTCTGCAATCCTGGAGCTTTCGGAGGTGGCGGTACTCAGCAAGGAGCGGGACCCGGTGCTTTTCCCACTGGCCCGCCAAATGGATGACCCGCTGGGCACTACTCTCTACCACGAGCTGGGAATGGTGGTAGGAGGGTAGATGTCACACAGTCTGGGCACTTCCACCTCTGACCCTCCTGGTCCAGCCCCAGCCCCAACCCCAGCCCCAGCCCCACCTGCAGCTTGGCGAGGTTGGCAGCCCCATCTGGCAGCAGCTCCACCGCCTGGCTCTTCAGGCGCAGGGCCTGCTCCCTCTCGGCCATGCTGAGCTCAGTCTGCCGACACTCGGTCTCCACCTGGTACCCCAGGACTCCCAATCCCAGTCAGTGGGGGAGTTCGAACACACACCACAGGCTCCCAGCCCACACTGAGCCTGGGAAGCCCTGGCCCAGACCGAGCCCCCATAGATAATGCCACACCCCTCCAGCCCCTATGGACCCCTTGGCCCCTCCTGAGAGCGACAGAGACCTATACGCAGAAATGGGCACCCACAGGCCCCTGTGACTCCTCCACCTCCACGCTGACCCGCAGAAGCCCTGACAAGCCCCAAAACCTCCTGCCCGTACAGACCCATCATGCCCCACAGATGCCCAGAGATGCCCACACATCTCCTGATTCTCACAGACACTCGCAAGGCCTGATGAATGCTCACAGGCACTCTCACCCCTACAGGTCCACCAAGCCCTGAATCATGCATCCCCCTCAATTCTCCTGAACCCTCAAGAGCCCACACATCCCCTATAAATCCTTCTGATACCTGCAGACCTCTACAGAGTACCTCTCATCCCCCTCAAGCCCCTCTCCCCCACCCCAGCCCTCTAGCCCAGACTTGTGGCTGGACCCCAGACAGCAGCCCCACCCGCACCTGCACAAGGCCGATTCCCAGCGTCTTCATGCTGGCTCCAATCTCTTCAATGTTACGATTCACTCCCTCTAGCTGCTCCTGAAGGGCTTCCAGCTCCTGCTCTTGAGCTGCCCACGTGTCCTGGGAGGAACAGGCCAGTCAGGGTCAGGGTGTCGAGCCCAGTAGACAGGCAAGGGGCCAGGACACACCTCACTGCTCTACTCACCTGTTCAGGCCACCGGGAGGTGGACAGCACCTCTGACACCTGGGCTGCCTGGGCCTCAGGCTCCTGGGGGAGTGAGAAGGGAGCATCTCGCTGTCAAGGAAGGCCTTGCCCCTCACAGCCCAGCCTCCACAACCCCCACGAGCACCTTCCCAGGCCATTAAACAGCTGATGACCGATAGTCATACCCATGCCCACTCAACAGCTGATGACTATCAGACTGTGACCATGTGAGAATCAAGGCATTCTCTGCGACCTCAGACTAGAGTGTTTGCTACAAAGAAACCTCCCTGATCCTGACAGCTCCTGCTCACCTGCCCTATCTCTGAAGCCCCAACTGCCCATGAGAAGGATGAGTGCCCCTCTGGGTGACCAGCCAAGGAGTGCCCAGAGGAAACTTCCTGGGGAAGCCTGGAGTTTGCACAAAGAACACCCTTCCATCCTTATATAGTTCCCACCCCTCCACCCTTTCTCCACTGGACTCCTCGGTACTAGCCCCTAGTTCCGAGAGGCCACACCTGGTGGGAACACAGGCACCTGTGTGGATAAGGTAGGGTGTTTGTACATAAAGCAACCATCCAAGCCAGTCTTGGCCCCATCCGCAGGCCCACTGTCCACTCAGGCCCACCCACCAGATGGAAGGTGAACTTCTCTGAATGTGTGAAGCGGGAGCCCTTGGGAGCACCAGTCTTGGTCCCAGCACCCCAGGCCTGCAGCAGCTCTCCCAAGTCTCGGGCTTGTGAGGATGGCCCCAGCTGGCCCCAGGTCTGACGCAGATGTTCAGCCAGGTGCTTCTGCAGCCGCTGCCGCTGAGCCCGAGTATCCTCCTGAAAACAGAGCGTGGGGCAAACGGGACAGTGTAGAGGCCTCCTGTTCACCCAAGGCCCTGCCTCTTCCAGGAGCCGCCTGACAAGGTGCAACTGACAAATCACTCCCTCCAGCCACTCCCACTGAGGGGGCTTCCGGCCTGCTTTCCTCGCCCACGGGTCTGGGAGGTCTCCTCTTTCTCACAGCCACACTTCTCTCCACCTACTCACGCTTCACACTGGAGGAGAATGTGGGAAGGTGGTGAAGAAAACCTGCAGGCCCCAAATCAGAGAGTGACACGGACAGGATATGTGGGGACAGAGCAGAGACAGAGTCAGAGGTGCTGGTCAGAGAAGGGGGTGGAAGCAGAGAAAGATAAGAACAGGGATAGTTTTGCCCTAGCCAGTTTGGCTCAGTGGATAGAGTGTCAGCCTATAGAAAAAGAGGGTGAGTCAAATGAGACAGTGTAGAGTCTCGGGTTCGATTCTGGTCAAGGGCATGTACCTTGGTCGCAGGTTTACAGAATAGGGGTAGTTTTGCCCAGCCAGCATGGCTCAGTGGTTGAGCATCAATCTATGAACCAGGAGGTCATGGTTCAATTCCTGGTCAGGGCACATGCCCAGGTTGTGGGCTAGATCCCAAGTAGGGGAGTGTGGTAGTTTTGCCCAGCCAGCATGGCTCAGTGGTTGAGCATCAATCTATGAACCAGGAGGTCATGGTTCAATTCCTGGTCAGGGCACATGCCCAGGTTGTGGGCTAGATCCCAAGTAGGGGAGTGTAGGAGGCAGCCGATCAATGATTCCTCTCATCATTGATGTTTCTCTCTCTCTTGCTCTCCCTTCCTCTCTGAAATCAATAAAAATATTTTTTTTAAAAGAACAGGGACAGTTTTGAGACAACTGAGGCAATGTGATTGTGAATGGTATTAAGAGATCATTGTGCCCTAGCCAGTTTGGCTCAGTGGATAGAGCATCTGCCTGTGGACTGAAGGGTCCTGGGTTCAATTCTAGTCAAGGGCACATGCCTGGGTTGTGGGCTCAATTCCCAGTAAGGGGTGTGAAGGAGGCAGCCGATCAATGATTCTCTCTCATTGATGTTTCTATCTCTCTCTCTCCCTCTCTCTTCCTTTCTGAAATCAATAAAAATATATATTTTAAAAAAGAGAGAGATCATTGTTAATTTTTGTTAGGTGTGAAATGGCCCAGGGGTTACATTAAAAAGTGAACGCCCTTATGAGTTAAGTATTTAGAGTTAAAATGACATGTCTGGGATTTGCTAGAAATTAATACAGAAGAAAAGTTGGGGAACTAGATGAAGAAAGATTGGCAAAATGGTTGTAGTTGAAGGTGAGTGACAGGTACATAGGATTCATTAGAACATTCTCTCTACTTCTGTGTTTGAAATTTTCTGTAAGTTTCAAAAAGACAGATAAAGATGGAACACATGGCAATGGGGGGAGACAGAAAGAGAATGTTGCATCTGGGGTGGGGCAGGAACCGGGTGGAGGGGGGCAATGGGGGGGAAAGGAGGGAACATCTGTAATACTCTCAACAATAAAGATCTTAAAAAAGAAAGAGACTATTACAGCCTAGCCAGTGTGTCTCGGTGGTTGAGCATCAATCCATGCACTGATAGGTAGCCTGTTAGATTCCCGGTCAGGGCACATGCCCAGGTTGAGAGCTCCATCCCCAGTGGGGCAGGGGTGTACAGAAGGCAGCCAATTCATGTTTCTCTCTCATCGATGTAGCTCTCTCTCCCTTCCTCTCTCTCAAGAAAAAAAAGAAGAGGCTGTTGCAGAGGTGGGCAGAGGGGAGAGGGGACAGATCCAGGTGGACGGAGTGGGAGAGACAGCACAGAAATGAGAAGACAGAGGGGTGAGAGAGAGGGACAGCAAACCTACAGAATGAGAGAGTGACCAGAAGAGATCATGCAGAGACCTCGAGACTGAAGAAATGCGTATCGCTGACAATGACAGAGACAGAGAAAGAGTGAGAGCCTCCGGGGTGGGAAGAAGGTGGTAGAAACAGGGAGGACAGAGCAGATCCTGACTGCTGTGGTTGCTAGATGCTCATGCTCGTTTTCCAGTGAAACGCAGAGCACTAACACCACCCGTGTCTTAAAACAGCAAATTGAGACTCTGAGCAAGGATACTGACTTCTCCCCAATCCACAGCCTTTCTGACTTCAATGTTCTTGCAGGTGGGGAGCCAGGCAGATGCACACAGAGGGGAGACGATGAAAGAGAGGGACAAAGTGGGGAAAGAAGAGGGGCAGAAAACCAATGGGAGATAAAATGGGAGCAACAATGAGCAGGACCTTCCGCGGCAGGAAGCTAAGCATTGGGCGGTACCTGGGTGGGGTGGCGGGATGCCCGGTGGACCCAGTCCTTGTCCCCGGGGTGGTCCTGGCCTGTGTGCTGGCAGAGCTGGATGGCATGGCATTCGAGGAGCGAGGCTACCCTCCCCGCAGGCTGAGGCACCTGGGTAGGGGCCGGTAGTAACAGGGAACTTGCCTGGAACTCCCGGGCCTCTGGAGGCAGGAACAGAGTCAGCCAGGCCCACCTCTACCCTTCTCCCCAGCACCTCCCCACAGTCTCATGCTCACCTCCTTTGGAACTCAATTCAGGCATGGCCAGCCTACTGGCATGGAAAGGATTCTGGGGGCCCGAGCCCTGGTGGGAGAGCAGAATCAGAGCCTCTAAGATGAACCGTGATAAAGGGCACTGGTGAGAGGGGGCCAATAATTCGAGCACCCAGAAGGGGACAAGGAAAGCCAGGCAGAGACAAGCAAAGATCAACCTGAGTTGGGGGGTCCCACCTGGAGGCGCTGCAGCTTAGGAGTGCGAAGGAGGGGTGGAACCCAGGGCAGAGCCAGCTGGTCCCGAATTTGGCTCCCAATGGCCCGGAGGAGGATAGCTGAGTCACCTATGGGGGTAGGGAGGGGGTGTCAATCAGGTGACAATGCCACAACTGCAAAAATACAGACCATGGGAAAATAGCCATCGCTCCCTGACACCACCCCCGAAGATTTGCATACCTATCTAGCTCTCAAACTCACACTCAGTCATTCAACAAATACTGAGTACCTACTATGTACCAGCCACTACTTGAGACTCTCAGGCTCTCAGTGAACATGAGGAGATCGTAAGGTCATAAGGAGGGTACAGAAAACTGTCAGATGGTGATCAGGAAAGGAAGATAATACTATTGAGAGAACGATGTCATTTTAAACAAGGCAGTCTGCGACTGGCCTCCCTGATGTGACATGATCAGAAATCAAGAGGCTATCTGGCCTAGCCAGTGTGGCTCAGTGGTTGAACATCAACATAGGAACCAGGATGTCACGGTTCATTTCCTGGTCAGGGCACATGCCTGAGTTGCAGGCTTGATCCCCAGTAGGGGGAGGGTAGGAGGCAGCCGATCAATGATTCCCTCTCATCATTGATGTTTCTATCTCTCTCACCCTCTCCCTTCCTCTCTGAAATCAATAAAAAGATATATATTTTTAAAAGGCTATCTGGGGGGGACAATAATCCAACCGATTCAAAGGCCCTGAAGTTGCAGTGCACCTGGCATATGTGAGGGGCATCAAGGAGGCCAAGGGGCTTAGAATGAGGGGAAGCAAAGCAGGAGGTGAGGCAGGGAAGCCCCTCCCAGCACCAACTCACCTGCTTCAGCCCAAGTCCTAGCCCCTTCCGCCTGCCCTGTATCCCTTCTCCCAGCCCTAATCCCAGCTCTCCCAAAGACACATATCCCCACCCGCTCTTTGGCAACCTCTTTACCATTCCACCGCTCTCAGCCCCTATAACACCCAAGAATGCCACCCTCTCCCCTCACCCGCATTATGCCCCAGGTACCCCATACCTGCAGGCTGGTCTGCATCCTCAGAGGCATCCGTAGGTAGACGCTCAGCCAAGAAGAGAAGCAGGTCACGGAGGTCAGGTTCACTGGGGTAAAGGAAGTTCTGATAGCCAAGCTCCAAAGGATAGCCCAAGTCCTGGGGGTTGAGGAGAGTGTCCCTATCAGCCAGGCAGGCAGGGAGCGCTGGGCCTTGACCCTAAATGCTCCCACTGTCTCACCGACCATCACCCTCCGAACCTCTCTTTGGCTCCCCAAGGTCTCTAGGCTTCTGTGGGAGGAGCCATAGAGTGATTCTTGTCAATGTCCCAGAGAGCAAGAAATAAAATTAAAGCTCTAGCTTTCCCAACTATGGCTTAAAATCCAGAGACCATAAAAAAGAAGATGGGTATTTCTGAATACATGAAAAGAAGTAAAAATTTTAAAGGAAAAATATAATAATCCAAGTCAAAAGAGTAATGACATGCTGGAAAAAAAAATTTGGAACTCATATCACAGGAAATAAAGAGCGCCTAAAACTAAAGCAAAAAGACCAGCAATGCAATAGAAAAATGCGCAACAGGCAAGAACAAACAGTTTACCAGAAAAGAAATGAAAATATCCCTTAGGAAGCTGGTGAAATGAGGGAGGATGGATCTTGGCACCATTGTACATGGTATGCATGATGCTTCAATCTCAAGGATGAGCCAGCGCCGGGTTTTGTGTCTAGGAAAGCCATAGCTTTCAAGAGCTCTGAGAGTTGCATCCATGTGAGGAGCACAGCATTTATGGGACACAGAATTGACTTTGGTGTTCAGGTCCTCTGGCACCCTGGGGTCAACTGAGTCTCCCGTGGACCAAGGGCTCCCGGCACTGGTGGGAATGCAAAATTAAAGTCCCAGTGAGGGCAACTGGCAAAATCTAACCAACCTACACATGCATTTACCATTCCACCTAGCAATCCTACTCCAAGAAGTAGATATGCCTCCAACAATTCAAGAATATATATGCACAAGATTACAGTATTCTTTGCAGAATATTGGAAATTCCCTAACTGTCCAAGCATAGGAAAGTGGTTGAATCAATTATGGTTCATAGATACAATGGATTACTTTTCAGCTGTAGAAAGTGGGAAAATATTAAGATCTCTACTATTTGATATGAAATGATTTCCAGGATATACTGTTAGATTTTTTTTTAAAAAGCTAAAAAACTAAATATATGTTTTCTTTCGTGTAAGAAAGGGGGAAATAGAATATATATATTTGCTTATATCTGCATTTTTTAAAAACTGGAAAGATACACAAGAAACTAAGCAAACAGGTAGGGGTAACGGGGTGAATGCTTGGGATGTAAGACACCTCAAGGTATCACACTACTTCCGTCACACCTTGGCGATCTCTTCTACAGTTTCAGTAGTTAACCACCTTTTACCTATTTCACAGTTTTTTATATTATGATATTCCTGTTCAAATTGCTAGGGTTTCTGTCTCCGGACTGGGTCTTTAATAACAAAATAACCTACTCAAAACAATAAATTTTTTTTAAAAGACACTACATGCTTTGGTGTAAAAAAGATTGGGGTTGAAACCCAGCCTGTGCTACTTACTGGCTGTAAGGCCTTGAACTGGTTATTAACACCTAGAAGCTCAGATTCCTAGCTGTAAAATAGAGCTGATAGTTCTTTCCCTGTGTGGCTGCTTTAAGAGATAAAAGGCCTACCAGGGTTCTGGGTAGGTACTGAAAGAAAGCCTTTTTCTTCCAGAGTTGCTGTTGGTCTAGAGCAGTGATGGCGAACCTATGACACACATGTCAGAGGTGACACGCGAACTCATTTTTTTGGTTGATTTTTCTTTGTTAAATGGCATTTAAATATATAAAATCAATATCAAAAATATACATCTTTGTTTTACTATGGTTGCAAATATCAAAAAATTTCTATATGTGACACGGCACCAGAGGTAAGTTAGGGTTTTTCAAAATGCTGACACGCCGAGCTCAAAAGGTTCGCCATCACTGCTCTAGAGCTACCTGGACTCTGAAATCAGACTTTCCTGAATTCATGTCTAAGTTCTGCCTCTTACCAACTGTGTGACCTCAGGCAAATCACTTAACCTCTCTGTGCTACACTTTCCTCTTCTGAAAAAAAAAAAGGGATACCAACAGTACCCACCTCAGAAAGTTGTCATGAGAATTAAATGAGTTTAACACCATGCTACCACAGTGCCTGGCACAGAGCACACACTCAGAAAAAATCATTATCATACGCACATGTACAGTGTACTGGGTCACAACGTGAGATATATTTATTTTAGAGGGTCACGGTCAAAAACGTGTGAAAACCACTGGCTTTTAAGCTACTTGACTTTGGGTTTTTTCCGACACCTGCAATCAA
>NW_005871244.1:1170725-1175296 GCF_000147115.1 Myotis lucifugus | reverse complement strand
CCTGCCCCCCCCCCCCCCCCCCCCCGCTATACACACACACACACACACACACACACACACACACACACACCTGCTTCAATATCTCCCGCTATGCACTCTCCTTGCCAGAGGACATAACTTCCCCCATACCAAGTGCCATCCTTGAGAATACAGCCCCAGGCCAGGGGACAGAGTGCCTGCCTTGTACTGCCATCAAGACCCCCAGCCAGAACCTGAGAACCCCTGAGAGCTAGGTGAACCTGAGAGATAAGGGATGGGCAGAGCTCTGAGGCCTGTTGCTAAGAGATAGACACTGCACAAGCAAGGTCCAAATTCAAGAAACCTGACCACCCTGTCTCCTAGGTCTAAATGGAAGTGTTCACTGTAGTTACTCTATTGACCTTCTACCACCATACACTGGGCATGCTAGATGTGTCTACATTCATTATGTAGCCACAAGTTGCTGGAATGCAAGCAGCCAAGCCAGGCCTACCCACCAATAATACTAATACCACTTATACAAAGCTTATTATAATCCGGCTCTTCATAGATCAACTCACTTTTAATCCTTACAGCAGCTCTATGTGGTAGGTACAATTCTCACACCCACTTTACACATGAGAAAACTTAGGCCCAAAGAAATTAAGAGCCCTAGGTGGTTTGGCTCAGTAGATAGAGCATTGGCCCGTGGACTGAAGGGACCCAGGTTCAATTCCAGTCAAGGGCATGTACCTTAGTTGCAGTATCGATCCCCGGCCCTGGTTGGGGCACGTGCGGGAGGCAACCAACCAATGTGTCTCTCTCACATAGATGTTTCTCTCTGTGTGTCTCTCCCCCTCCCTTCCACTATCTCTAAAAATCAATGAAAGCCCAGCCAGCGTGGCTCTGTGGTTGAGAGTCAAGGTTCGATTCCCATTCAGGGCACATGCCCAGGTTACAGGCTTGATCCCCAGTAGGGGGTGTGCAGGAGGCAGCCCATCAATGATTCTCTCTCATCATTGATGTTCCTAACTCTCTCTGCCTCTCCCTTCCTCTCTGAAATCAATATATATATATATATATATATATATATATATATATATATATATATTTTAATCAATGGGGAAAAATATCCTTGGGTGATGAGGATTAACAAACAAACAAAGAAATTAAGAGACTGGCCCAAAGTCACAGCTAGTGAACCAGGAGAAATGACATTACTGGGAGCCCTTGGATTACTAACTGGACACAGGTCTGTACTGCAAAGGTGTGAGTGCTTGATCAGAAGGCATATTACCCAGGTAGAGACAGATTTGGAGTTATTCTCATGAGAGGCAGGTTGTGTGCGACTGCCACAGGGCAGAGTGCAGTGTTAGTGCAGAAACACTGTTTTCAGTTAACATATCTTCCTTTGGGTACCATCCCAACTCCATGTGGTCCTGAAGCAGCCAATCACAATGCCTTATGAATGACCATGTGAGCCACCTGGGCCAATCTGAATACACAGTGGTTAATTCAGGAATGAGCATGTGAATCAAGCAGGGCCTTTTCTGAAACTGGTAAATGGATACCATAGGGGGGAAATTCTTGGTGCTAAGCTGAAAATGCAGGAGGTCAAGGGCAGTCCAGGCCCAAACTAGATCAACTCTTTTAATGCTTATAATGACCCAAATTTTATCATCTTGATTTCACATTTAAGGAAACTAAGACCCAGAAGGGTTAGGGTCACACAGTTAGCAAGTGGTACAGTGAGGGTCAGAACTACTCAGGCAGTTTGACCAGAGAGCCAGCAGCCTTAAGGCAAAGCCACAGAGGGAGGTGGCAAAGAGGAAAGGCAAGCATTTCAAGGAGCTTGGTGACTTTGCGAAGGAGGAAGGAAGAGACTGTGTGTATTGGGAGGAGGGAACTCACCATGCAGGCCTGAGCCAGGCTCATGGCCAGGCGGAAACGGGCAGACATGGCAGGAGGCAGCAGTGGGCTGAGGCTGGAGCCCACGGCAGGGTTGATCACACGCAGGCAGCGGACAACAGCTTCCACAACCAGCTCAGTGGTGAAGGCTCGCAGGGTCTGCACTTCTGGAGGAACAGCCCTGAAGAAAAATGGGTGCAGGCTCGATGTGGGGAGCAGTCAGAAAACGAATCAGGCTGTGCTGTGCTGCCTTCTAGAAGCCCTAGTATTGGAGTGGGGGTGAAGAGGATGGCCATGGTTCAGACAGGTCCTGGGTGTTGATAAAGGTGATTTCCATTTGGAAAACTAAGAACTGAGGATGGCCCTAGCCGGTTTGGCTCAGTGGATAGAACGTCGGCCCTCGAACTGAAGGGTCCCAGGTTCGATTCCGGTCAAGGACATGTACCTCAGTTGCAGGCTCCATCCCCAGGTCAGGGCACATGCAGGAGGCAACCAATCAATGTGTCTCTCTGACATCAATATTTCTCTCTCTCCTCCTCCCTCTAAAAATCAATGGAAAAACATCCTTGGGTGAGGATTTACAACAACAACAACAAAAACTGAGGATGTCCTCAGCTCCTAAGAACTTGCTGCAGGAGAACAGTGGGTGGAAGGGATCTGAGTTGAGAAAATTTGAAATTTCCCTATGCTTTAAAAGCCCCAAATTTCTGGGGTCTGGGAAGGGCAAGGGGCCCATGTGGTATCATCTCTGGGTTTCTGGTCCCCAGATATCATGTTCTCTAAATGTCAGAGGCTCCTGGATATTGAGCTGCTTGGGTTTTGAGACTATATGTTGGGAGGCTGGGGTTTTCAGAAGTTCCAAATGTCAGGATTCCTGAATTCAAGATTTCTGAATATTAAGACCACCTAGTGTCAAGCAATCCAGAAATCAGGCTCCTTACATGATGGCATCCTGGGTTTTTACGGCCCCGGAATGTAGGAGTCTTGTGTGTCTGGGTCACCAGGCCTTGAGGCCGCCAGAATTTAGGCTCCTGGAATTTTAAAAGCCCCAGGTGCTGGGAAACTGGGTTTTAAGGTTCCCACATATCCATTCCCAGAGTTTTTGGAATCCCTGGGTGCTAGGGTCCTGGGGTTTTAAAGTTCCCTGGTTCTCAGGAGACAGGTGCCTTAGAATCTCCAGGTATCCGGATCCCAGGGTAGTAATCTTAAGATCATAGATTTCAGGGTCCCAGGTCTTGAGGTTCCAACGTTTTAATGTTTCAAGATGTTTGTGTCCTTGATTTGGGGGTTTAACAAATGTCAGGCTTGGGAGGACCCTGGTGTGTGTGTGTGTGTGTGTGTGTGTGTGTGTGTGTGTGTGTAAGGGGAAAGGATTTTAGGATCCTGGAAGTTGGAGCCCTGGATATCAAGGACCAGGGTTTTAAGGTTCCCGGGTGACTGGGTCCTGAGTTTTGGAGTCCCGGATATATGCATGCCGGGGTGGGCGGGGGCTGTGTCCTTACGTGCCGGCCTGGCGCAGGGAATGGATGAGGATTCGGTCTGCCTCCTCCATGGTGAAGCTGTGTCCGAATCTGGGGCTGGGTCCAGGGCCCGGTCCGAGAAGCGAACAAGAGAGGCGAGCGGTTGAAACCCAGCCCCGGGCCCGCCCGCGGTCCCAGGAGTGTCACGGGCTGCCCCAGGCGATCTGGGTAATGTAGTTTCAACAGCGCCTGCAGCTCAAGTGTGCGTCCTGGTGCGGATGTGAGCGCAGAGGTGAGCGAACAATGGCTGCTAGGAGTTGTAGTTCTTCCGCCTACACTCCAATGGGCTCTCCCAAGTGTGCAAAGGAGTGTATCTCGTGTATGTGCGCGCTCGAGAGCGTCTTGGTGTGCGCGCGCGCAGCGTGTGCGTATGCGTGCGTGTGCGTGCGCGTGCGTGTTGGGAGGGCGGGAGGGCGGGAGGGCGGGACGGAGAGTGATTTCTTGACTCATTCATTTAGGAAGGCATTCGCCTTCTAAATTGTAAAAGTGTACAAGGGCAGGGGCTTTAGCACAAAGGGTCTAGGGTTGAGTCTCAGCTCTTTAGCTCAGATCTTTAGCTCAACTTGCTAACTGTGCAATCGGGGGTAGGTTACATAACTTCCCTATCTTGGTGTCCTCATCTGTAAAATGGACTACAGTATTCTCTCCACCCCCAGGCCCGGTTTCGCTTTCTGCTGTTTCCCGCGATTAATCGCCATCTGAAAATATTAAGCGGAAATTTCCAGAAATAAATAATTCATAAGTTTTAAATTGCACGCCATTCTGAGTAGGGTGATGAAATCTCGGGCCACCCGGCTCCCTCCCTCCCCTCCCCCCGCCCCCAAAGTGAATCATCCCTTTGTGGCTGTATATGCTACCTGCCAATTAGTCGCTTAGTAGCCTTCTCATGATTAGAAACACTGTGGCAGTATTGCAGTGCTTCTGTTCAAGGATCCCTTATTTTACTTAATAATGGCCCCAAAGTGCAAGAGTGGTGATGCTGGCAATCCAGATATGCCAAAGAGAACCATAAAGTGCTTCCTTTAAAAGTTATGTATACATAGCAGGGAGGGGGAACATAATATATCTAGGGTTCAGTACTATGGCTCTTTCAGGCATCCACTGGGGGACTTGATAGATAAGAGGGAGACTAATGTACCTGCTTCCTATGATTAAAACAGAATTAATTCATGTAAAGCATGTTGT
>NW_005871244.1:1154678-1170625 GCF_000147115.1 Myotis lucifugus | reverse complement strand
ATCAGGGGGTGAAATCAGTGGGCATCAGGCCTGGGGACCCCTAAGCGAAGGACTCAGCACAGTAAGCACAAGACGGTGGCAGTGGCCAGTGTTCAGCGGTCACCCCGGGCGATCTTCTGCCTCACTCTGGCCAACCCTCTGCGGCAGTCCTGCATCAGCATCGTGGAGTGGAAGCATCCTGGAAGGCCAGGGGAAGGCCTCAGGGGGTGAGGTCACCAGAGTACCAAGAGTGAAGGATTGGGTCAGGATTAGCATGGATCAAGGGTCAAGTACTGGCTTCAGGGGGAATTTGAGAAAAGTGAAGGTCATTCACCAGGGGAGTCAGAGTCAAGGCCTTGGTCAGGGTAGGGGCTGGGAATGTGAGGGCTGGTCACCTTGGGGTCAAGGGTGAGCATTGGGTGGGGAGGGCCCCAAGGGAATGTTGGGGTTCTAAGGCTGCTTTGCCGGGGTCCTTGACTGTGTCCACTGAGGCCCTTCGACATCCTCATCCTGCTCACCATCTTTGCCAACTGCGTGGCCCTGGGGGTCTACATTCCCTTCCCAGAAGACGACTCCAACACTGCCAACCACAACCTGGTGAGTTTTGCTTCACCATGCCCGCCCTGTCAGATACAGCCCCAGTAGAACTACACCTCAAGCCTTCCAACGAGGCCCTCCCCTCTCTGATCCAGATGACTCACCTCTGCCCAGCCCTCTGTCCTGGCTACGCCCTTTTCCCTACCCCTGTCCCCATCAATCCCCAACCCAAATACCTCCTGGATCTCCGGCTCCGCCCCCAGGAGCAGGTGGAGTACGTATTTCTGGTGATTTTCACTGTGGAGACGGTGCTCAAGATCGTGGCCTATGGGCTGGTGCTCCATCCCAGCGCCTACATCCGCAATGGCTGGAACCTACTCGATTTCATCATCGTTGTGGTTGGGTGAGCGTCTGCGGGCACACCCCCACCCTAGTTCAACTTTCCATCCCAAGCCCGCTGAATTCGGGGCTCAGGGAAGCGACTGCTTTAAATTGCTCCCATCTGGCAGCCAGAATCAGGAATATTTTAAGCCTGTTTGCATTTCCGGTTACAGAGACTTGTGCTTTTCTCAGGAGAGGAGAGGGATGGGAAGGGGTGCCAAAGCCTGACACCCGCCCACGCCTCATACCTTGCTCCCCCATCAGGTTGTTCAGCGTGCTGCTGGAGCAGGGCCCCGGGCGGCCTGGAGATGCTCCGCATACTGGAGGGAAGCCGGGGGGCTTCGATGTGAAGGCGTTGCGGGCATTTCGGGTGTTGAGGCCACTGAGGCTGGTGTCTGGAGTCCCGAGTGAGTGTAACGCCTCCCGGGGTTGAAGGTAGGGAAGGGGAGCGGGAGGAGGACTGAACGGACGCCGCCCCTACTTCACCCAGCCCTCGCTCCCCGCAGGCCTGCACATAGTGCTCAATTCCATCATGAAGGCGCTGGTACCGCTGCTGCACATCGCTCTGCTCGTGCTCTTCGTCATCATTATTTATGCCATCATCGGACTCGAGCTGTTCCTCGGACGCATGCACAAAACGTGCTACTTCCTGGGATCTGGTCAGCCAGCGGGCCCCTCCGGGGACAGGACGCGCCCCTCCACTGCCTCCTGGGCCAGACCGTGTTCTCAAGGAAACCCTAATTCACAAGACTCCGCCCCCAGACTCAGGCTCCAACCCCGATAAACAAGCCCTACCCATATATTCAAGACTCCACCCTCAATCTCAGACTACAATCGCCCACTTGCTAATAGCTCTGCCCTATCACAAGACTCCACCCTCTAGCCACTTAAGACTCCATCCTGCACAACTAGTCCCAGATTTTCAGGCCCTTCATCCGGACCCCAACCCAAGCCTTGCCCCCACCCTTTTTTTCAGAAGCCCTCCAAAATTCACAAGACTCTGCCCCCAGATTGATACCTCACTTTCATTTATAAAATTCTACCCCAAGATTTACAGTCCCACTCCCCAGATCCCTGTGGTTGGGACTCAGCTTCCCAGGGGTTCAGAATCCTGACCTGGCAGAGTCAGGATCTAAGGGTTGTCCTTGATTTAGAAAAATCTAGGACCCTGAGTTGAACGTCCCAGGTGGGCAGAGCTAGAGGGTGGCAGGGAATGCGGGTGGATGTGGTTCAGAGCCCAGAGCCCAGACCCTGTCTTCCAAGCAGAGATGGAAGCGGAGGAGGACCCGTCGCCCTGTGCGTCTTCAGGCTCTGGAGGCTCTGGGCGTGTGTGCACGCTGAACCAGACCGAGTGCCGCGGGCGCTGGGCAGGGCCCAACGGAGGCATCACTAACTTCGACAACTTCTTCTTCGCCATGCTGACGGTCTTCCAGTGTGTCACCATGGAAGGATGGACGGATGTGCTCTACTGGGTGAGGTGGAAGGAGGGCACACAGTTTAGAAGCTGAACCTGCCTTTTCTCCGTGAGCTCAGAGGCAGGAATGTCTGCATGCCCTGAGGGATGCATGTCCTCTCTCTACCCAGATGCAGGATGCCATGGGGTATGAGCTGCCCTGGGTGTATTTCGTGAGTCTCGTCATCTTTGGGTCCTTCTTCGTCCTCAACCTTGTACTTGGCGTCCTGAGTGGGTGAGGAGCCTAGACACTCCCCTCATTCTGCCCCTCAGACTCTGTCACTTTTTTTCTTCCTGGCAAACTCCTAGGCAACCTTCAAAACCCATCTGAAATACCCCACCATTCATTCAGTCAATATTGAGCATCTACTGGGTCCAAAGCACCATTTTAGGAATGAAACAAGAGTCAAAAATCCCTGCCTTCCCAGATATTACATTTGGGGGCTAGGGGGGAGACAAACTATAGCAACATATACAATAAGTAACATATATGTAGTGTTTTATATGGAATATTTCCCATGGAAAGGAAGGAAGCATAAAAATAAGAATAGGAAGGCTTCTGGCCAATTTGGCAGAATAGGAAAAAACACTTGCATATCAATTTTGATCAAATCTACAGTACATTTTGGATTTATGTCACATTTGCAAAAGTTGCAGTTGAAGGTACATTAATTGGTCTTAGGCCTTTCTAAAAGTATGTATTAGTGTAGATAATGAAGACATGTTTGCAAGGCCAAAAAAATAGGAATGGGGCTATCTTGCCGTTAAAATGGGGACAGTCAGGACAGGCCTCCTTGAGAAGGTATTACTGAGTAAAAATGTGAAAGAGATGAGGGAATGAGTCATGTGGCTCTCTGAGGAAAATGTCGCAAGCAAAGGGAACACTCTGTGCAAAGGCTCCAAAGCACGAATGTGCTTGGCATATTCAAAGAACAGCAAGGATGCCAGTGTGGCTGGAATGGGGAAGGCGAGGGGGCCGGGGTGGTTCCTCCACCTCACCCTCTATCCTCCACCCTCAGGGAGTTCTCCAAGGAGAGGGAGAAGGCAAAAGCACGAGGGGACTTCCAGAAGCTGAGGGAGAAGCAGCAGTTGGAGGAGGACCTGCGGGGCTACCTGGACTGGATCATGCAGGCAGAGGAGCTGGACATGGAAGACCCCTCAGCTGATGGAAACTTTGGTTCTGTGGCTGAAGAGGGCAGGGCTGGCCACCGTAGGCAACCCTAATCTGGCCCATTCCCTACTCCATGGGGGCTGCCCTCCTGAGACCCAGATCTCCCCTGCAACAACTCTAGGCCCAGCCCTCAGATGTGGCCTAGGAAACAGAACCTAGATCCAGATTCAGATCCACCTCCCAAATGTACCCAGAACAGATTCCAAATAATCCACCTCCCCCACACACAGCCCTTACCCTGCCTCAGGCCATGGTCCTCAACTGTCCTCCCTATCCCTTCAGGACCACAACTGGCAGAGCTGACCAATAGGAGACATGGCCGTCTGCACTGGTTCAGTCACTCCACCCGATCCACACACTCCACCAGCAGCCATGGTGGGTGTCCATCCTGGTTGGGGAGGGGGCAGGATGGGTAGATGGAGGAGAAAGCCAAGGATGGAAACTTGAGGTCTTCCTGTGCTGACCTCTGTTCCCACCCTGCCCACAGCCAGCCTGCCAGCCAGTGACACTGGTTCCATGGCAGAGACTCCGGGCGATGAGGAAGAGGAGGAGGGGGCTCTGGCCAGTTGTACACGCTGCCTGTGAGGGCCCCAACCCCTTGACCCCTTACCCAGCCCAAAACTCAGTCCAGACCCTGACCCCAGTGCTTACTTTAGTTTCTAACCTTGACCTCAGCCCCTGACTTCTGATCCTAGCCACTGACTGCCCCTCAGCCCTTTATGACGCTCACCTCCCATAAACCTCTTTTGCAGAAACAAGATCATGAAAACCAGGGTCTGGTAAGTTGAGGAAGTTATGTGACTCCTGGAGCCCATGACTCTGTGATCCCCACCTGAGTTCCACAGGGCAGGCTGAGGTAGGTGATCTCAGCCAATGGGTTGTCCTTTCTGCCCAGCCGCCGCCTCCGTCGAGTCAACCAGGGTCTCCGGGCATGCTGCCGGCGAGCTGTGAAGTCCAATGCCTGCTACTGGGCTGTGCTGCTGCTTGTCTTCCTCAACACGCTCACCATCGCTTCAGAGCACCACGGGCAGCCCATGTGGCTCACCCAGACCCAGGGTGCGCCCCCCAGCCTCCAATTTCCTTCATCCCAGAAGCTCCAATTCAGGATCCCTCAGGTGCCTCAGACCCCCAAACACTGCCTTCCCCACAAGTAAATGCAGAAATCTTAGCCTGTCCCATCCCACCTTGTAGCCTACACTTCTGTAGCTCTTTTTTTATTATTATTACTTATTTCAGAGAGGAAAGGAGAGGGAGGGAAAGAGAGAAACATCAATGATGAGAGAGAATCATTGATCAGTTGCCTCCTGCACACCTCCTACTGGGGATTGAGCCCTCAACCCAGGCATGTGCCCTTGACCGGAATCAAACCCGGGACCCTTCAATCTGCAGGCCAACGCTCTAATCACTGAGCAACTGGCTAGGGCAGAGCCCAGGCTCTTAACACCACACTGGATAGGTTAACCCCTCTGTGCTTCAATTTCCCCATCTACAAAATGAGATAGTTATACTATTCACTTTATGGGGTGGGTAGGAGGATTATATTAAAGTGAAAAGTGCTTAGCACATTGCCTGGCCCACATAAAGTTAACACTTTATAAGTGATAGCTCTTACAAGAATTCATTTTCATCTCAACCCCAACCTTAATACTGAGCACACTTCTAACCCCAAACTTCAAACCAGCCCCAGTCCTAACTAAAACCCAGACTCTAACTCTACCCTTGAATTGGAGCTTTTCTGGACTCATAGAGGCTGATTGATGCCCCACCCCAACTCTGCCCTTCGCCCCAACTCCAAGCCCCTCATCCACTCTGACCTACAAATTCATCCCAATTCCTAACCCTAATCCCACCCCCAGCCTGTGCCTGGCCTGATACCAGCTACCCCAGATCATCCCATGGCCCTACCTCCTCACATGTCACCCCAGAAACTGGCCAGCCCCTCCCCTTTCCCCACAGAGTATGCCAACAAAGTGTTGCTCTGTCTGTTCACGGTGGAGATGCTTCTCAAGTTGTATGGTCTGGGCCCCTCCACCTACGTTTCCTCCTTCTTCAACCGCTTTGACTGCTTCGTGGTCTGTGGGGGCATCCTGGAGACCACACTGGTGGAGGTGGGTGCCATGCAGTCCCTGGGCATCTCAGTGCTCCGATGTGTGCGCCTCCTCAGGATCTTTAAAGTCACCAGGTGTGTGTGCGGTGGGGGGTGGGGGGTGGTGACTGAAGCCACAAACACAGCCCCAACAGCCCCCACCCCAGTCCCAATGATAACTGTGTATATTTCACCATCCAATTTGCAAATATCCATTGAGTGCCTACTGTGTACCAGGCACCATTCCAGGCCTTAGGGAAATACCAGGATTCAAAGCAGACACAAGTTTCTGCCTTTGTGGAGATTCAAGTTCTGTAGGAAGGGTGTCTACTCCGTTTCCATCTTCTTCCTCAACGTCAACCCTGCCTCTGAACTCAACTCCATACTCATGCCCAACCCAAACCCCATCCCAACCCTAAACTACAACACCATCTCTAGCCCAACCCCCAACCACTCATCATCCACAAGCCCATTTATAACCCCCATACCCAATCCCAACCCCATCTCCAATCTCATTCCTAATGCACAGCCTCATCCCCATCACTAACCACAACCCCCCCCATTCCTAGCTCCTAACCATCAGTTAATCTCCAAACACAACCCTGTTCCCAGCCTCAATCTTATCCCTAACTCAGTCTTCTACAACTCCAATACTCCCCAATCCTTAACCCCAACATTGACCCCAGTTGCAATTTCAAACTCCAACCCCAGTCCTGGTCCCAACCTGAAACCCAATTCTAGCTCCATCAATTTCCATTTACCCTCCATCCTAATCTCATCTCCCATTACTCCCCTAACGCTTAGCCCCAATCTCAACCTTCCCCTCACTTCTTATTCTTGCCTCACCCCCAGCTCCAAAATCACTTCTAACCCTGATACCAAAGGCCATTTTAACCCAACCCGCCCCAATGAACCTCAAGCTGGAATTCCTAACTCACCACTGGACATGTCAACCCTGCCCCCTCCATCTCTGCTGCAGGCACTGGGCATCTCTAAGCAATTTGGTGGCATCCCTGCTCAATTCAATGAAATCCATTGCATCCTTGCTGCTTCTCCTCTTCCTCTTTATCATCATCTTCTCCCTGCTTGGCATGCAGCTGTTTGGGGGCAAGTTCAACTTTGACCAGACACACACCAAGCGAAGCACCTTCGACACCTTCCCCCAGGCCCTCCTCACTGTCTTTCAGGTGGGGCCTGGAGATGATGGGATGGGTGGGTCAGGGGCACCCTAGGGTGCAGGGAGGGTCTCAAGAGCTTCATGGTGAATCCCCCCGCAGATCCTGACGGGTGAGGACTGGAATGTGGTCATGTATGATGGTATCATGGCTTATGGCGGCCCCTTTTTCCCAGGGATGCTGGTGTGCGTCTATTTCATCATTCTCTTCATCTGCGGCAACTGTATCCTTGAAAACTTGGGGGCTGGATGCTGGCAGGTGGGGTGGATAGAGGGATCTGGGTGGTCCACAAGCAGGCTGCTTCTCCATCTTTTGTAGCCTGAGCTCACCCCAGACATCCTGTTGAATGTGTTTCTTGCCATTGCTGTGGACAACCTAGCCAGTGGAGATACAGGCACTGCCAAGAACAAGGGCAGGTGATGTCTGGCTCCAGCCCTAAGACAGTCTCCCCTGGATCCCTGCCTGGGAATCCACACAGACATCCCACACCCCACAAATGCCTCAGTCACCCTGGCAATCCCCATCCCCACATCCAACCTGCCAGTTCTCGTTCAATCAACATGCATTTATTGAGCACCTACTTTGTGCCAGGTCCTGTTCTAGATGCTGAGAAGATAACAGGGGTCAAGGTAGACAGAATTCTCTCCTTCATGGAGCTGACATTTGAATTGGGGAAGCAAGCAAAATACATATAAATGAATATATAATATACTTTAAATATATGTACATAATATGTAACAAAGAAAAAGAAAGTGAAATAAAAGAATACAGAGAAATAAAGATTGCTATTTTGGTTAGAGTAGTCAAGGAAGGTCTCTATGTGGAGGTGACAGTTGAACAGAGAGCTGAATAAAGTAAGGGAGTGAGCCATTCAAATATCTGAGGGAAGAATGTTCAAGGCAAAGGGACAGCAAATCAAAGGTCCTGAGGTGATGATAGTCTTAGCACATTCAAAAATACACCAGGGAGACCAGTGAGCAAAGGAGAGAGTGATAGGAGGTGAGCTCAAATGGGGAAATAGCGAGGCCAGACTTAGGGTGTTCTGGGCCACAGTGAAGACTTTGGTTTTTGCTCTGAGTGGGAACCATGGGAGGGGTATGAGCAGAGGAGTGATGTGCCAGACTTAGGATTTAACAGGATCCTTCTGGCTACTGTGAGAAGAACAGACTGTGGGGATGAGGGCGGAAGCAGGGAAGTTCTGTGGGGTCTAAGAAAGGTCTGTTCTGACTGCAATGTTCCCCCCTCAGCCTCACCCATCTGCTGCAATCCTTAGCAATCACACACACCCCCATTTCCTCACACAGGGAGAAGAGCACTGAAGGGAAACACCCACAGGAGAATGGAGCGTTAGTGAGTTAGAAACCTGGGCACTGTCTACACCTCATACTACCATCAATGCCTGTCTATGTGTTTGTGTTTTTAACCCCCAACCTCTGCCTATTCAATCCTTCATTATTGCATCCCTTCTGTGCCTCCCTATGTCCATCTCCTGATGTCTCTCCCACAACCAATGACCCCTATCTTCCTGTCCCCAGGTGCCTGGTGGGGAGAATGAGAAAGAGGAGGGTGCAAAGAATGAAGGAGCAGGCAAGTGACCAGGGCCAGGTGGAGGAGGTGTGGGACCCTAGGGACAGCACCCACCCAGGCAGAGCTCTTGACTCCTGAGACCCTCCTGTCTAGGGAGCAGCCTTTTCCAAGATAATCTTGAAAATAATGGGCATGGTTTTTGGCCATCAACATTTGGGACATTGAGATTAAAGATTAACAGATGTTTTGTTTTACTACGGAACTTCTCAGAGCCTTTATTTTATAACTAGAGGCCCAGTGCACAAAATTCATGCACAGGTGCAGTCCCTAGACCTGGCTGGCAATCAAAGCGTGAGTGTCTGCATGGAAGGGCATGTCCCAGCTGACCTCTGGGCCCTGGGCAGCACCTGGGCCCCTGGGCCCCCATGCGCCCCCCTCCACCTGAGTCATTGGGCCCTGCCCGGCTCCCTCAGCACCTGAGAGCCGGGCAGCAGCCCTGCCACTACTGCTGGTCACCATCTGCAGGGAGATTGGCAGGGTGATCAGGCCCCACCTTGGCCTGGCGTCACCCACTCACCTGCTCCACCATCCTACCATGGTCCCACTCTTGTCGGGGCCCATCAGGGCCAGCAGTGCCTCCACTGCCACCTGCTGCTAGTGCCACATCACCGATGCCCACCATGTTCCGCGCCGCCCCCTGGTGGTCAGCACACATCATAGAGAGTGGTCAAACTCCCAGTTGAGGGGACAATTTGCATATTAGGCTTTAATTATATAGGATAGCATGTATATGACTGCGAGGATGGCAGTGTTCATTCAACACACATTTACTGAGCTCTTACTGTGTCCCAGACACTGTTCTAAGTGCTTTACATACATTTTCTCAATTAACTCCCTCTCTTCTGATCTTGTGGTGCCAGGCATGGAGGAAGAGGAGGAGGAGGAGGAAGAAGAGGAGGAAGAAGAGGGTGCAGGACGTGTGGAACTCCTACAGGAAGTTGTTCCCAAGGAGAAGGTGGTGCCCATCCCTGAGGGCAGTGCCTTCTTCTGCCTCAGCCAAACCAACCCGTGAGTGCTAGGGCAGGAGGGGCTTGAGCAGGTGGAGGGCCAGGGGGCAGCCAAGGCTCAGTGGGGTAGGGTACACATCCTGATACAACAGGCCTGAGCTGCAACCCTTGGGCTCTCCCAATCAACTCTGGGTTCTGACCACAGCCCATTCTCCATTCACCAGAATGAGGAAGGCTTGCCACACCCTCATCCACCATCATGTCTTCACCAATCTTATCCTGGTATTCATCATCCTCAGCAGTGTGTCCTTGGCCGCTGAGGACCCCATCCGAGTCCACTCCTTCCGCAACCACGTGAGCCTTTGGGGGGCACTCCCAGGAATGTCCTATTGGGCACTATCCAGCCAGTGTGCAAACAGGGAGAAGACCCCTATCTGGGCAGAAAGAGAAGGGCAAGAATGTCAGCCTTACTGCGGAAGCTCCAGGGAGGAGATCAGTATACAGCTGAAGAAGAATCTGTGCTCAGAGAGGTTGAACAGGCCAAGGGCACCCATGTAGCTGGGTAGAGGCAGAGAAGCCCAAATTTGAACCCTAGTCTTTCTGATGGCCAAGCCTGTTACCTTGTAGAGCAGTTCTTAATGATCATAAGAAAGAGAGGGAAGGGAGGAGGAGGGGGACAGCAATGATTACATAGAGAAGTACAAGTATGCGTGCGTGCATGTGCACACACACACACACACACACACACACACACACATACCTAGGATACCCCACAGCCATGACTCAGTGACTTTCCCTCTTTTTCATCCCCCAGATTCTGGGGTACTTTGATTATGCCTTCACCTCCATTTTCACTGTGGAGATTCTACTAAAGGTAACTAATGGGTCCCCAATCATACCTCCAGTTGCCCCAACCACCACCGCAACCCACCTCTCCTGTTTCCATCCCCTTCTACCCCTTCTATTCCCAAATCTGGGGTCTAGCCTGATGACCTCTACCCTCCTCCCCAGATGACGGTGTTCGGGGCCTTCCTGCACCAAGGCTCCTTCTGCCGTAGTTGGTTCAATCTGTTGGATCTGCTGGTGGTCAGTGTGTCCCTCATCTCTTTTGGCATCCAGTAAGTGACCCTTCACCCAGCCCATTCCTCCAGAGCTGAGGCAAGGCCTGAGCCAGGGCCTGAGGACTGCTCCCTCCCCAGCTCCAGCGCAATCTCAGTAGTAAAGATTCTGCGAGTACTCCGAGTACTTCGGCCCCTTAGAGCCATCAATCGAGCCAAGGGACTCAAGGTAACCCCACCCCACCCAAGTCCACAGGATCCAGGCCTTGCCCCTGGGGCCAAAATCACTTATCAGATTGACCATTTGTATGATGCATGACCACATGTAACCACTCATGCCTGACCATTGGCCATGTGGCCAGACCCAAATTCCTTAACCAATGACCACATTTTTCTGATCTGAGTCCCTGGCATGTGGCCACATATCCTGTCTGGTAAACACTTATTCCTGGTTGGTGCCCACACATCCCTGGCCCACATCACTGTCCCTTAACCACGTGTTCCTGACCACACATCCTTAACCCACAATAACATGTCCCTGACCCAAGTCCCTGAGCTCCATCATGCCCATATTCCCTGCCCCATGGCTGCTGTGGCCTGCACTGTCCATTAGTCATATTTGTGGGTACCTGCAGCACGTGGTGCAGTGTGTGTTCGTGGCCATCCGGACCATCGGGAATATCATGATTGTAACCACACTTCTGCAATTCATGTTTGCCTGCATTGGTGTACAGCTCTTCAAGGTGGGAAGAAACACTAGAGGGAGGCCCAGGCATGAGTCAAGGTGGGGTTGAAGGGTGCACCTGCTTGACAAATATCCTCCCTACAGGGGAAATTCTACAGTTGCACTGATGAGGCCAAACATACCCCCAAAGAATGCAAGTAAGTAGCCAAGACCTTGCCCTCACTGGGCCCAGAACCCTTCCCAAAGGCCACAGAGGCCCCTAGAGCTCACCAAGGCCCCTGAAACCCTTAGAGTTTCCTCCCAAGAACTTCAGAGAGCCCCCCAGATTTTATCAAGGCTCCCAGAACTCCCCAAGCCTCCAAGATACACCATCAGAACTCTCCCAAGAACTGCACAGGCCCTCAGATCTCACCAAACTCTAAGAGGCTCCTCAGTACCTCCCCAAACCACTCTCCACCTCTCCAGAATCACCTATATTTTATTCTGGACCTCCCAGCCATCCCCAAACACCATGACACCCATGCACCACTTAATCCTCAACTTCCATCCTGTAGAGGGTAGAGGTCAGAAGCATGGACTTTGAAATCAAACATTCCTGGTTCAAATCATCCCATGAGACTTTTCTTAACCTTGTAATTTTTTACATTTCTTAACCTTGCTGAATCCCATTTTCCTTAACTGAAGAATGGTGATTTTAAAAATGTGACTCTCACTGATTTTTTGTGAGGAGTAAATGACTTACCACATGGAGGGTGTACTACAATGTAAAGTTACTAGGTATAAAGCCAAGCACCATGCCTGGCATAAACTTAGTGATGAACAGGTTGGCTATTATTTGTATTACTTTTTTCTGGGTGGCAATGATAATGATGATAATGGTGATGAGGGCTAACATATAGGGATTGGCAAAGGTAGGTTTACAGTTGTAATAAATAATACTACAAGAATAAACTCTGTATCTCATGTACTCACAACTCTAAACCTACTTTTG
The DNA here is from genome assembly GCF_000147115.1 of Myotis lucifugus. Classification (NCBI taxonomy): domain Eukaryota; kingdom Metazoa; phylum Chordata; class Mammalia; order Chiroptera; family Vespertilionidae; genus Myotis; species Myotis lucifugus. The sequence goes on along the minus strand of NW_005871244.1, from coordinate 1,158,575 downwards.
CCCCACCCTGTATGTGGTGCCAACTATGTGCCACACACTATTCTCACTACTGACTTAATTATACATGTAACAAGACAGTAAATATGTTGTTCTTATTCTTATTTCATGGATGGGGAAAACTGAAGCACAGAGAGGTTAAATGCCCAAGGTCCAACCAGTAAATGGAGGGGCAGGATTTGAACCCAGGCTATCCAGCTCCACCATGATGCCCTGATGCCTCCATGCTGGAAACCTCAGTCCCCTTTCCACAGCTCTCTACCCTTCCTCACCCACTCAGACTGTCTACAACATCTACAGGGGCTCCTTCCTGGTCTATCCTGATGGAGATGTGTCACGGCCCCGGGTCCGGGAGCGGCTCTGGGTCAACAGTGATTTCAACTTTGACAATGTCCTTTCAGCCATGATGGCTCTGTTCACTGTCTCCACCTTCGAAGACTGGCCTGCGTGAGGAGAAGGGCCCCAGGGATGAGCAAGGGACAAGGAAGGAGTATCTAGGGGACTGGCTTGGAATCTGCTGAAGGATGGGTGGGAGGGTATCTTGAAATGTGATCAAGGCCTTTTGAAACTGGATAGAGTTTTCTGGGGACTGGTGGGAATATCAGAACACCGGGTGGGGGGGGTCTCCCAGTAGCTGGCTGGGGTGCTTTGGGGACCCGGGTGGGTGAGGTCTCCAGGAATTGGGTAGAGATCTCTGAGGGATTAGGTAGAAGTCTAGAGAGGACTGGGTAGGATTTAGGGGGGACCAGGTAGATGTCTGGAGAGACTGGTTGGGGATCTCAGAGGAGATGGAATGGGGGATTCAAGGGTTTCCAGAGAGTTGTGCAAGTCTTCAGGGTAGTAGTTGGAGATCGTTAGGGAGGTGGAGCAGGGAATTCAAGTTGGTGGGACAGGGGATTTAGCAATCTTTGGGGGTTGGTGGGGGAGTTATGAGTAACTGCATGGGGACTACAGGTGGATGGAGAAGGGGATTTGGAGGTCTGTGGGAGCTTAAGGGATTTGGGAGTCTTTGAGGGCCTAGTGGAGGTCTCTTGGAGTATGTATGGAGGTTCCAGGTGATTAGGTCAAAGGATCTAGGGGTCTTTGGGGTACCAAGCAAGAGATTCTGAGGTGTCTATGATAAGTGGTCTAGGGGAAGGTCTGAGGAGCCTGGTATATCCCCTCACCTGCCTCCACCGGCTCCACAGGCTGCTATACAAGGCCATTGATGCACATGCAGAGGACCAGGGACCCATCTATAATTACCATGTGGAGATTTCAGTGTTCTTTATTGTCTATATCATCATCATCGCATTCTTCATGATGAACATCTTTGTGGGCTTCGTCATCATCACCTTCCGTGCCCAAGGGGAACAGGAATACCAAAACTGTGAGCTGGACAAGAACCAGGTGACCTCTGACCCCTGATCCATGACCATCAACCCCCCATATACACCTCCTTGCCTTGGGACCTCACTGCTCACTCATGCCCTGCACCCATATGCAGCGCCAGTGCGTGGAGTACGCCCTCAAGGCCCAGCCACTCCGCCGCTACATTCCCAAGAACCCGCATCAGTATCGTGTGTGGGCCACTGTGAACTCTGCTGCCTTTGAGTACCTCATGTTTCTGCTCATCCTGCTCAACACGGTTGCTCTAGCCATGCAGGTCTGAGCTCCCCACCCTGACCCTTGCCAGATACCCTATTCTGTTTACACAATCCCTTGGGAACTATTAGGCATGCTTTAGCCTGCAAGTAATAAAACCCCCAACTGACAGAGACTTAAGCTATAAAGATATTTGCCACATCTCTTCACATCTAAGGCCAATAATTGTAAGTTACATCCTGATTTCAGAAATCAAAGAATATGAAAAAGAAATGGCAGATAGCAATTGTAAGTTGCCATTGATTATAAAACACGCCCCAATTTCAGAGATTCTAAAATGTGAAAAGATGTACATAACAAGAAATGTAGAGGTAGGCTGTTTGTTCATTGCTCATAAAAGACCCAGTCTCTGTCTTCCTGCTCCACTCTTTTTTTAAAATATATTTTTATTGATTTCAGAGAGGAAGGGAGAGGGAGAGAGAGATAGAAACATCAATCATGAAAGAGAATAATTGATCGGCTGCCTCCCACACGCCCCACACTGGGGATCCAGCCTGCAACCCAGGCATGTGCCCTGACCGGGAATTGAACCATGACCTCCTGGTTCATAGATTGATGCTCAACCACTGAGCCGGGCTGCTCTGCTCTTTTTAGTGAGTTAGTTTTCATTGTCATGATTGTTGCTTCATAGTCACAAAATGGCTGCCACAGCTCTGGGCATCAACACTACATTCAGGGCAGAAAAAGGGAGAGAAGGTTGCACCAGGGGACTCTCCTAATTTGAGCCTTTTATTAGAAAGCGAAAATAGCCCTAGCTGGTTTTGCTCAGTAGATAGAGCATCAGCCTGCGGACAGAAGGGGGTCCGGGTGTGATTCCAGTCAAGGGAATGTACCTCAGTTGCAGGCTCCTCCCTGGCCTGGGCCCTGACCAGGGTCCATGCAGGAGGCAACCAATCAATGTGTTTCTCTCATATCAATATTTCTCTCTGTCTTTCCCCCTCTCTTCCACTCTTTCTCTCTAAAAAAAAAAAGGCAAAAATATTTTTCACAGAAGCTACCCAACCAGCAGCAGACTTATGTTTCTATGTCAGTCAGAACTAGCTGCAAGGAAATGAAATTTTACCATTTGCTACAACACAGATGAACCTAGAGGGTATTATGCTAAGTGAAATAAGTCAGACAAAGAAATAAAAATACCATGTGATTTCACTTATATGTAGAATCTAAAGAACAAAATAAACGAAAAAACAAAACAGAAACAGACTCATAAATACTGAAAACAAACTGACAGTTGCCAGATGGGAGGGGAATCCAGGGGCTAGGTGAAAGGATTAAGAAGTACAAATTGATAGCTATAAAATAGTCCCAGGGATATAAAGTACACCATAAAGAATACAGTCAATAATATTGTAATAACTATGCATGGTTCCAGGTGGGTACTAGACTTATTGAGGTGATCACTTTGTAAATTATATAAATGTCTAACCACTATACTATACACCTGAAACTAATATAAAATAATATTGAAAATCAACTGTAGTTGACAAGTAAGAAAGAGTTGGTCTCCCTCAATATCCATCATGGAGGTAGATAATGTGAGGGGTTAGGCCAACCCATTGTGCTATACCACCTCCTCAGACTCCCCTCACTCTTAGCCAGAGAACATTTGACTAGGGGTGGGGGGTTCTCTGCTTCAGGTGCTGTCCTCACACCTGATTTTCTCCTCCAGCACTATGAGCAGACTGCTCCCTTCAACTATGCCATGGACATCCTCAACATGGTCTTCACTGGCCTCTTTACTGTTGAGATGGTGCTCAAAATCATCGCCTTCAAACCTAAGGTGTGCCCCACCTGCAGTGGGTGAATTCCTTGGGGTGGAACTCACTGCAGTGCTCTCAGGAGGGCAGCAACCAGGGAGTCATGAGACTAGGGAATGAGAGGGATCCAGATGCAGGCCCATCGTGTGGTCTAAGCTGGGCTTTGTCTCCCCAATTTCCCCACCGTACTGGCCCCCTACCCTAGCTTCCTAGATATGAGAAGACATATTTCTGCTTTCCTCCTGCCTCCAGCATTACTTTGCCGACGCCTGGAACACATTTGATGCTCTTATTGTGGTGGGCAGTGTAGTGGACATTGCTGTCACTGAAGTCAACGTGAGTACTGGCCTCTCTACTAACCCACTCTCCCCCTGCTAACCTTTCCTCACCTCAACCCCAGGGCTTTCTTTCAAATGGGTAGAGGAGATGACACAATCCCATCCCCCCAACTCATGAGAGACTCAGTGCTCCTCATTCTAGCTCTATCCCTTCTGAGTCC
>NW_005871244.1:1108983-1154284 GCF_000147115.1 Myotis lucifugus | reverse complement strand
ATTTCATTTGCAGCCCACCCTCTGATCCACCATCACCTAACATGACTTTGTTATTTCTATTATTTCCTTCATTGTTTCTACATCCACCTCCACTGGTTCCATCATCTCTTCTGATTCCTTCATTGACTCCATTCCCTCCACTGACTCCATCATCTCCAACGCTGGGTCTTTCACGTCTCTGTCATTACCACTGACTGCATGGTTGGCTCCATAATCTCCTCCATTGGGTATTATATGGTACTGTTACATCTATTGACAATGCTGCTGGTTCCATACCTCCATCACTGGCTTCTCCAATGGGTCCCCCCATGGGTTCTCTCATATCCATCATCTCCATAAAACAACTGGCTCCATCATTTCCTCCATTGGCTCCAATATCTCTCCTCCATAACCTCCTGTACCCTCTCCTCTCCTTCACCCTCATTACCAACTTTTCCCACAACCATCTTAATCCACTACCATATAACCTTCCCCATTGGACCTTGCATAATGATTGTACCATCCATTATCCCCTATAACTGTTCAATAATTTCTCCCCTTGTTCACTTGGGCCTGTGATCACATCATCTCTTCTATCTCCCCTGTCTTGACCATATCTCCCTCCAGAATGGTGGCCATCTTGGCGAGGTAGCCCCCCATCATCAACAGGGACTCTGCTTTTTCCCCACCCACCCTTTCTTCCTTTTTACCTTAAGAGACCTTATAAATGCTCCCTGACCACCCTGGGACCTGACTTCTGACAGATTTAGGGGCTGGGAGGGCCAAAGCTTGAAGCAGGGAGGTGGCTGGGGGAAATGTGGGCTGAGCATACCCACCATACCCCCAACCCCAGAGCTCTGAGGACAGTTCCCGAATTTCCATCACTTTCTTTCGCCTCTTCCGAGTCATGCGACTGGTCAAGCTTCTCAGTAAGGGTGAAGGGATCCGCACATTGCTCTGGACATTCATCAAGTCCTTCCAGGTAACCCCCCATCCCTTTGACCACCCTTTACCCCCACCTTACCTCTCAGCCTGCTGTTTTACCACCCTCAGAACTGTATCTCCTAGTGTGCCACACCCACCTGCAACTTACCATTTTCAGTTTTCTCTCTTTTCTAGGCTCTCAATTCCCAACATGCCTTGGCTTCACTGACTTTAGTCTATTGTATTTAATACTGTGTCCACATTTGGGATATACTGGTAGTCATTACATGGGCACTTGGGGGATGGACCACATCTCTCATCAGGTCCAGGCTTGAGGGAGCAGTGCATTCTGGGGATTATAGTTCTATGCCTGGACCTGAGTATCTATCTTCCTCTCCACTCCATAGGCCTTGCCCTATGTTGCTCTTCTCATCGCAATGATATTCTTCATTTATGCAGTCATTGGGATGCAGGTGAGTGGGGACCCTAGGGAGCATCCCTCAGGCACTTCTCTGATGAGGGAGGTTGATTAGGAAGAGCCCGAAATTGGGATTGGTGGGTGGAAAGACAGACAGACACGCTGGATGACCCTGAGACAGTCCACATGTCTGTGAAATGGGATCATCAGTGCCTGTTTGTCAGGGTTGTAAGGACCCTTTGGGTATTAGTAGGTATTAGTAGTTGTGAAATGGGTGGCAGCCTCTTCACCTCTCTGACACAGCCCCTGTGTGCCCACAGATGTTCGGCAAGGTGGCCCTTCAGGATGGCACACAGATCAACCGAAACAACAACTTTCAGACTTTTCCACAGGCTGTACTGCTTCTGTTCAGGTGACATCTACCCCTCTCTCTGCCACCTCAGTCCCCAGCATGCCCCTGTGGGTCCCAGACTGCCTGAGCTGTGGAAATAACAGGGCAGCATGGGGTTCCATGTTGCCTGGGACCTTTTCTGGCTGTGACCTGAGCATTTGAGAATATTCTAGCCTCAGTCATCCTTTTTCTGGCTGTAAGATGTATCCCCTTCTTTGGCCTCAGTGTCCCATCTGTAAAATGTGAATATGACCATCATAAACATGGCATGCCAGCTTTTTAAATGTAGAAATGCTATTTGTGCCAGATGTAGCCCCTGGCAGGAGGTGGGTCATCCCATACCTTTCCAGTCCCCATAATACCATTTGCCATGACTTCAGAGCCTTCCCTCTAGGATGACACCCTCATGTGATCCCCAGGTGTGCCACTGGTGAGGCATGGCAGGAGATAATGCTTGCCACCCTTCCTGGGAATCGATGTGACCCTGAGTCTGACTTCGGCCCTGGCGAGGAGTTTACCTGTGGTAGCAATTTTGCCATCGCCTATTTTATTAGCTTCTTCATGCTCTGTGCCTTCCTGGTGAGGACCTTTTCCCCCATAACCACCACCACTACCATAGGGGCTGGCCCTGAAGGGTCTGGGGATGTCAAATGAGGTGGGGAGCCCAGATCTTCAGAGTAGGTGAAAGGGCTGGCCTGGTTCAGGGATTTGTAACCCAGAGACCATATAATCTTACCTCACAGCCTCCCACCAACCCCCTACTTTCTACTCTGCCTTTCACCTAACCCCCCGCTCACTGGCCCACAGATTATAAATCTCTTTGTGGCTGTGATCATGGACAACTTTGATTACTTAACCAGAGATTGGTCCATCCTGGGGCCCCATCACCTCGATGAATTCAAGAGGATCTGGTCTGAATATGACCCTGGGGCCAAGTATGCCCTCTAACCTCTAACCCCATACTTGGTATCCCAGGGGACAGTGCACTGCCCCCCAGTCTCCCAGCCCCAACCTACTCCTCCCATTACCCAGTCAGTAGATGCCCCAGGGTCCCCTGACCCTGTCTTCTGCCCCCCCACCCCCATCCCCACCCCCCACTGCCATGACTGCCCTTCAATTCTGCCCTGGCAGACCCTGGGGTGTTGTTGGGGAGAGGTAGTGATGAGCTGGTGGGTCCTTGAGAAAAGATTAGAGGGGGTATCTCCAATCCAGTGGTGCCTCCCACCTACCCCCACCTGCCCAAGGGGCCGCATCAAGCACCTGGATGTGGTTGCCCTGCTGAGACGCATCCAGCCACCACTGGGATTTGGGAAGCTGTGCCCACACCGAGTGGCCTGCAAGGTCTGTGCACCTGCCCACCCCACGCCCCTTGCCTCTGAGAGAGCTGTCCACCATCTGGCAGGGGTGGGCAGAAACTTTGCCTTGGGGGAGGAGGGGGTGTTTGGTTGCATCTTCAAAGGTTTCTGCCCCTGGACATTCAGGCCTGCATCTCAGGCATTTGCCCAAAGTGGGTTTCACGTCCCTGGTGTGCACAGAGACTTGTGGCGATGAACATGCCTCTCAACTCAGATGGGACAGTGACATTCAATGCCACACTCTTTGCCCTGGTTCGGACATCCCTGAAGATCAAGACAGAAGGTGTGTGTGGGGGGTGGGGGACAGGAGTGGAAGGATCCCTGGGGAGGTTGCAGGGAGCAAACTGAGTGCTGGGTCCCACTCCTAGTTCTGAACCTCAAAATAGGTGACTGTTTTCTCCAGGCCCATTTCTCCACCTGTCCAATAGGGGAGGTGGTGCCTGACTGCAGTAGAAGCTTGCAAAGCCCCTCCAACAGTGAGGGAGTGGCTGTGAAGGACTCTTCCTATTGGCTCATGCCCGCCCCCCTCCCCCATCCTCTCCTGGAGCAGGGAACCTGGAGCAAGCCAATCAGGAGCTTCGGATTGTCATCAAAAAGATCTGGAAGCGGATGAAGCAGAAGCTGCTAGATGAAGTCATCCCCCCTGCTGATGGTGAGCTATCCTCACCCCAATTCTTGATCCAGCCTCTGAATGTCAGATGATTGCTCACCAGCACTGTCTGGGGGAGGGGGAGTGTATGCTGTGGGTAGGGTGGGAGGAACAGAGGACCCCTATGTGACCTTGCCTCCTCTCCCTTGCCCCCAGAGGAAGAGGTCACCGTGGGCAAATTCTATGCCACATTTCTGATCCAGGACTATTTCCGCAAATTCCGGCGAAGGAAAGAAAAGGGGCTACTAGGGACCGAGGCCTCCCCAAGCACCTTCTCTGTCCTTCAGGTCTTCAGAGTGGAGCCTGGGTGGGTGGGGGTATGTGGGAGCACTGTGGCAGAGGCTAACTGCTCTCTTGATTTCATGGAGCCCATGTCACAGATATGGAAACTGAGGCCCCAGGACCCACAGAGGGTCAGAGATGGTTGAGAGGACTCCTTCCCCCACCCCACACTCCTGCATGGGAAGCAGGCTTAATGAAAGGGGAGTTTAGACCCTGAGCTATCCCGCTTCCCTATTTTATCACCCTCACAGGCTGGTCTGAGGAGCCTACAGGACTTGGTTCCTGAGATCCGACAGGCCCTCACCTGTGACATAGATGAAGAGGAAGAGGAAGAGGGGCAGGGTAGAGAGGAAGAGGAAGATGAGAAGGACCCAGAGACATACCAAGTGAGGAACGACAAGTTTCCACTCCCCCAGGATTGTAAAGTACCCCTCAATCCCCTGAGTAACTTCCACACTGCCTCTAAGGATAAGCCCCCCACCTACTCACCCTGGCAATAGACAAATGTTTATTTGGCACCTACCATCCGCTGTTGGAGGCCAAGACCCAGATACAGCCAGTCCCTGGGGTGCTCACCAGAGACATACCATATGACCAAATGACTTAGATAGAAACATGGATGCAACACTGTCCTGTGACTCCCACAGGCTCCAATGGGCTCCCAGCCCCCATCCCGTAGGAGCTCCCTGATTTCTGTGTCTCTGCCAACTGGGGACAAACTGCCAGATTCACTCTCCCTGGGGCCCAGTGATGATGATGCGGGGGCTCCCAACTCCAGACAGTCCAGTGTGCCCCAGGCTGGATCCCATGCTCACAGGTATGGTCAGGGGAGAAGATGATGAAGGAAGGCAGGGACTAGCCACTGTATGGGGATAACTCAGGGGGCATAGGAGTAAGGCCTTCTAATGGAAATGTGGGGAAAATCAGAGGGATTCAAGGGCTCAGATGGGAATAAAGGATAATAAGATTCATGTGAGAAAGGCAATGCAAACGTTTAATGCAAAAAGCACATGATGTGGGACTAAATGGGTTTAAGTTCAAATCTTGTATCTGCCATTTGCTAAGTGATCTTGGGCTACTCACTTAGTTTTCATGGTCCTCAATTTCCTCACCTGTGAAAGGGGGATAATAATAGCACCTTACTTCATAAAGATAGTGGAAGGATGTAATAAGGTCACTCAGCTTTTATACCCCAGCACACCCCCAATTCTTATTTGAAGTTGTCTCTTTAACAGGCCAACTTTGATTTTTTTTTTAAATATTGGGTCTTTCCAATGAGAAAAAAATGTCTCTTAAAAGAAAGCCCATGTTCACTTTTAAATAACAGGTTAATTTTATTTTAACATAATTTTAAAAAATTAGAAGCCCAGTGTTTCTGTAAGGGAGAGGGAACCAGGGGCCCAGGACCACATACTAATATTTGGGGATCTAATCGGCCTAACTTGCCTCACTTTCCCCAGGAGAAGTTCGGGGGCTCTCATTTTCACCATTCCGGAAGAAGGAAGTTTTCAGCCCAAGGGAACTGAAGGGCAAGAGAAACAGTATGAGGAAGAGGAAGTCCCGGGACAGTATTCTGGCCACAACAAGTAGGATGAGCCCATGTTTGGGGGGCAGGACTGATGGCACCCCATCGCCCATGCCCAGGCCTGAGCTCACCCCCAGCCTGCCCTCCTTCCCATTCAGGGGCTCCTACTTACATGAGCAGGCCGCGACTCCCTCTTGCCCCATCCTTTTGCCACCTCACAGACCCCAAAGATACATGGATGGGCACTACGCACCACGCCGCCGTCTGCTGCCCCCAACACCTGCAGGTGAGAGCGTGCAAGTGTGCGTGGGTCCTAGGGCCCCCAAGGGCCAGCAGGGCAGAGGGCTGGGGAAGCACCCCGTACCACCTACCATCCTCACCCCCAGGTCGGAAGCCCTCCTTCACCATCCAGTGTCTGCGGCGCCAGGGAAGTTGTGAAGATTTACCCATCCCAGGCACCTATCATCGTGGGCGAAACTCAGGGCCCAGCAGGGCACAGGTGAGTGAGTGGGGCAGCCTAGGTTAAACATTTTTTATGTGTTTTTATTTATCTTAGAGAGAGAGGAAGGGAGAGAGAGATAGAAACATCGATGAGAAATATTGATCAGCTGTCTCCTATACACACTCTACTGGGGAATGAGCCTGCAACCCGGGCACGTGCCCTGACCTCCTGGTTCATGGATCGACACTCAACCACTGAGCCACACCAGCCAGGCAGCCTAGGTTGAATTTATCAGACACACTACATGTCAAGACCTTCTGAAGAACAGGGCACATATGAACTCACACATTCTCACTGTACCTGTGAGGTGGGTACTGTTATTAGCCCCAGTTTACAGATGAAGAAACTGAGGCCCAGAGAGGCTTACCCAAGATCGCACAGCTAGTGAGTGTGATCTTCTGTGCTCTTCAACTCACTTGTAATTTACACACATTCAGTTTGACTACAGTTGTGCTTGGGGGGTAAGAGGTAGGCACAGAAATGAGTCCTATACCCTCACACTCCACCCATCAATCACTGTCCCTCTGATGTTTATTCTGGTCCAGGGTTCCTGGGCAACCCCTCCTCAGCGGGGTCGGCTCCTGTATGCCCCACTGTTCTTGGTGGAGGAGGGTGCAGCAGGGGAGAGATACCTCAGCAAATCCAGCGGTCCGCTTTGCACCTTCACCTGCCTGCAAGTGCCTGGAACCCACTCAGACCCCAGTCATGGCAAGAGGGGCAGTGCTGACAGCCTGGTGGAGGCTGTGAGTTCAGAAGGGGCATGGGCAAGAGGGATGGGGGAGAACGAGGGGAGGGGGGACTTTGGGAAGGAGGGGAAAGGGTCCCCAGTCTCTGTGCTGTGCATGTAGCTCTCCCTTTGCTCTGCAACTTCTGCTCAGCATGATGTGTGTACCACTGTCCCCCATTGTCTTCCCTGCATATCCTCAAGGGTGCATCATTTATCCACAGCAGGGGTCCTCAAACTTTTTAAACAGGGGGCCAGTTCACTGTCCCTCAGACCGTTGGAGGGCCGGACTATAGTTTAAAAAAAAAAACTAGTCGGCTGCTAAGCAATAGGCAGCGGTGGCAAAAACACCCGGTGGGCCGGATAAATGATTTCGGCGGGCCCAAGTGGCCCGTGGGCCGTAGTTTGAGGACCCCTGATCCACACTGACCTCTCTGTGCATGCTGCTTCAACTCCATGCTGTGCCTTCTGTCAACTCTGATCCTATCTGTGGCCCCAGGTGCTCATCTCTGAGGGCCTGGACCTCTTTGCCCGAGACCCGCGCTTTGTGGCCCTGGCCAAGCAGGAGATCGCGGATGCATGTCGCCTGACACTGGACGAGATGGACAGTGCTGCCAGTGACCTGCTGGCACAGAGAACCAGCTCACTTTATAGTGATGAGGAGTCCATCCTCTCCCGCTTCGATGAAGAGGACCTGGGAGATGAGATGGCCTGTGTCCATGCCCTCTGAATTCCCACCCCTACCCCACTGCTCAATAAACCTCCTGCCCTCTCTTCCCCAGAGGGAGACAGGCATAGACCACACTCTTGGAGTTTGATGTCTTTGCACTCGGAGCCTAGGGCTGCCTGGAAGCCCCCATCCATCCATCCATCCATCCATCCTGGTTCAGTGCTGAGCCACTGCCCACACATGGGTATTTCCGGAAACCAGGACAGCCAGGTCTGATTACTCAGCGTCAGTGAAGGAGGGAGGAGGAGGAGGAAGAGACAGCAGCCAAAAAAAGCTGGAGGCAGAGTGGAGGTGGTGGGGGAGGGGTGCACACTGGACAGAAATGGAGGAAAGGAGAGGCGACTTGGATGAGGAGTGTGGTAAAGTCAGAGACCCTACAAGGGGTCCGTCAGGTCAGACTAAGGAAGGACACATAGATGAGAAGGAAAGGATAAGAAAACCAGAGGAGAGTCGTGCCAATAGAAAGGCCTAGAGGTTAGAATTAGCCTGGTATAGCTGGCTGGCATGGCTCAGTGGTTGAGCATCAACCTATGAACCAGGAAGTCATGGTTCAATTGCCAGTCAGGGCACATGCCTGGGTTGTGGGCTCATCCCCTAGTAGGGGGCGTGCAGGAGGCAGCCGATCAATCTCTCATCATTGATGTTTCTATCTCTCTCTCTCCCTTCCTCTCTGAAATCAATAAAAATAAATTAAAAACATATTTTAAAAAGAATTAGCCTGATATGTGTTATGTCAGGCAGAGGGGTCCTCTGATGGCATCAGGGATTTCAGGGGGGCTAAATTGTTATCACCCTGTCTCCCACATTCCACCTTCTGCCTGAGAAAAAGAAAATCTAAATCCATTGCCAGAAGACATGGGTGACAGCAAAGGATAGAACTCCATGCCCAGGAAGTCCCACTCAGGGCCCAACAAGCTTTTCTGAGACCAGCTAAGAGTAACCCACTCTCCTCTCACACAGATCCAAGAGCTCCTCTTTCTGCTTCTTGCCCTACCTTTAGTCATTGCCCAACCTCTGGGATCTCATTCATTCAGTGAAAGTTTACCCAGCATTTATTTTGTATCAGGCACTGTTCTGGGTTTCCCTCAGAGGAAACTGAGCTGGCTTAGACATGTGACATGACTTGTCCAAAGTGGTAGTCAGCCCCACTCCAAAGGAACTGAAGGCAGTGCTGGGAATGGCATGGGATGGGGTCACCACTAGGCCCCTAGGATCTCCTCCCAGGTCTCAAAGCAGGGGTTTCTCATTTGTAAAGTTTGTGTCAAGTGAGCCAGTACTGAAATTTGAGGAAAGCCAAAATTGGAGACTGGGACTCAGAATATAGAGTGGTTGGGCTGGTGTATTGTGACAACAGCAGTCATAGGCAGGAAAGTAGAGAGTGAAAAGCTGTTAAGGGATGAGGTGGGAGAGGCCACCTGAGGCCAGATGAGGCAGAGCCTTTCAATTCTAGGCCCAAAACCTTGGGACTTTTCCTAAAAGCAGTGGGGAGCCATGGGAGGGATTTGAGCTGGGTAGTGACATAGTTAACTTTGCATTTTAAATAGATGCTCGGATGACTGTGCTGAAAACAGAAGGGAAGGAAACGAGACCGAAGATGCTAAATTGGCAGGAACGATGGTTGTCTTAGCCAGGGAAGGTGGCAGAGGAGATGGTGAGAAGTGAGTGGATTCCAGAGATGTGTAGGAGGTAAAATGAAGCATTTATTTGGCCCTGTGCAAAATGCATTACAATGATTATCTTGTTTAACCAGAGCAACAACCTTATAAGTATCATTTTAAACATCTTACATGTCCAAAGTCATACAGAATATTAGAGCTGGGACTTAAATTCAAGCAACTGAATGTCAAGACCCATGCTCTTCCCCACCCCACCTCCGCCACCCCTGTAAGACAATAACTGAGAAGTAGCCATTACATATTTGTGTGAATTTGAGTGTGTGTGTGTGTGTGCTTAAAAAATAGGTATACATTCAGATGATTCAAAATTCAAAAGGTACAAAAGGATATACAATGAAAAATTCCCCTTCCCTCTGGAGGCAACCAGCATTATCAGATATATTTTATACATGTGTAGGATTCTGTATTTATAAGTTAGTGGCTAAGAGTAACAGATGCTGGGGCCAGACTTCCTGGGTTCAAATCCTAGTTTTACCATTTACCAGCTGTGTGACCTTAGGAAAATTCTTTCACCTCTCTGCACTTTAGTTTATTCACCAGTAAAATGAATATAGTAGTAGCATCTGCCTCATAGGGTTGCTGTGAGGATTTAAATGAGTGATATAACTGAAGCTCTCAGAACAGTGCTTGACACAGAATAGACATAATTTAAAATGTTATTCTCTTTTTTAAAAAAATATTTATTTCAGAGAGGAAGAGAGAGGAGAGCGATAGAAACTTCAATAATGAGAATCATTGATGAGCTGCCTCCTGCACTCCCTACACTGCAACCTTGGCATGTGCCCTGACCAGGAATCGAACCATGACCTCCTGTTTCCTAGGTCGATGTTCAACCACTGAGCAACGCCGGCCAGGCAGTTATTCTCTTTATAATTATGATATAATCCTTCCCTTCTCTTTGTACACAATCCCCACACAGTTTGGCATGTCCCATGCCTCAACTAAATTTCTCGGCGACCATCCCATATCTCCACATTGGGGTTTTGTTTTGTTTTGTTTTATTATTATTATTATTATTATTATTATTTCTTTACCAAGGACATTTTCCATTGATTTTTAGAGAGAGTGGGAGAGGGAAAGACAGAGAGAAATATTGATGTGAGAGAAACACATCGATTGGTTGCCTTCTGCACACACCCCAACCAGGGCCGGGCTAGGGAGGAGCCTGCAACCAAGGTACATGCCCTTGACCAGAATCGAACCTAGGACCCTTCAGTCCGCAGGCCGATGCTCTATCCACTGAGCCACACCAGCTAGGGCTCCATATTATTGTTTTTTATTGATGTGTGTGAGAGAGAGAGAGAGAGAGAGAGAGAGAGAGAGAGAAACACTGATTTGTTGTTCCACTCATTTATGCCTTCATTGGTTAATTCTTGTATGTGCCCTAACCAGGGATGGAACCAGCAATCTTGGCATAGGGACGATGCTCTAACCAGTGGTCGGCAAACTCATTAGTCAACAGAGCCAAATATCAACAGTACAATGATTGAAATTTCTTTTGAGAGCCAAATTTTTTAAACTTAAACTATATAGGTAGGTACATTGTTATTAACTTAATTAGGGTACTCCTAAGGCTTAGGAAGAGCCACACTCAAGGGGCCAAAGAGCCGCATGTGGCTCACGAGCCACAGTTTGCTGACCACGGCTCTAACCAACTGAGCTACCCAGCCAGGGCCCATATCTCTATATTGTTAATGATAATTGTATAGTAGTTGTATCAGAGTTTACTTGAATGGGCTACAAGTAATGAGCACTTTGGGAGTATCCACTCTTATTATAAACAGTGCTGCAGTATATCATCTTATACATACATCTTTTAGCACATATACAAATCTATCTGTGTAAATTCCTATAAGTACAAATGCTGAGCCAAACAGTATAAGGATTTGTTAGTTTGCTAGATTTTGCCAAATCACCCTCCTCTACAGAGGTTATGCCAACTTAACTTCCACTATCAACTTATGAGAATGTCTGTTTCTGGGCAACCAGCCAATATTGAGCATTATTGAACTTGTTTATATTCACCACCCTCAAAGATGAAAAACAGTATTTTAGTAGTTTTGATAGGTATTTCTTTTGTATGAGTGAGGTTGAGCATCTTAAATTCCAACTGTATTTGTCCATTGGGTGTTGTTACATGGCAATCACCATTGCCTTTGGTGGGCCTAGTGTTAGTAGCACGAAGGAGGGGTAGTCCAAGTAAGGGTGGGCTGGGGAATAAAAAGGACGTAAAGTGTAGAATTAGAGTAGGCAAGAATTTAACTTAAGAGGAAGAGAGAAATAGGGAAGATGGCTAGGAGGGGTTTTAAGATGTGCTTAAAATGCAGATGAGAAGAAACCCTCAAGACCTTGAACTATGTTTAAATTTCAGGGACTTTGGGCACTGCCAATCACTAGTTGGGCACCCTTGTGCAAGTCACTTAACCTCTATGGGGGCTCATTCTCCTCATCTGTATAAATGGAGCTAATAGTCCCTACCACATACATAGGGTTGTTGTAAGGATTAAATGAGTGAACACATTTTAACAAACTCATTAAAGGGCCTGGTAAAATGTGATACTGCAGGACCTAACGGTCCTCCTCTCCCCAGACCTCTACCTGTGTTTTCAGACATAGATCTTCCTTGAGCGTTCACAGGGTTCCAGCCTCGGGGCTGGAATGGCCGCCAGCTACTTCAGCTTGGCTGATATGCGCAAGCGCAGGTGGCCAATGAGGTGGGGGCACGAGGGGAGGAGCTGTGGTTGTCTGGGCTGTTCTGACGATTGCGCGCACCCCCTCCCCCGCTGCACCCGCCCTTGCTAGCAGGCTCCTCCCGCCCCCTGCATTGCTGAAGCTGCTGCTGGCCGACATGGACGTGGTGAATCAGGTACGCGTTCCAGCACCGCGGACAGAGCCCGCTGCAGCCGGGCCTCCCCAGCCTGGGTTGCAGAGAATCCACCGACTTTGAGAGGTGGTGACCAGGGTCCTAGCAGCAGACACCCAGCCCCCGATGCTGGGGCTGGGGTCTGCAGCAGACGAGGGGAGGAAGAGGGAGGTGGAGAAAAGGAGTGCGCTCTTTGCCGCAGCGAGGGCTGTCCTCACTGCCGCAGCGGGGAGGGGGGGGGGCGCACAACTAGGTTTCTTGCAGGAGGAAAACGGAGTCTTGGGGCTAGGGTACAACAAGGGGGAGGGGAGGGGAGAGTAGAAGGAAGATGGGGGTGCTGCGGATGAGCCAGGAAATAGAGCGACAGAAGGCGTGAGGGCGGGGGATGAGGGGAGGGCTGACAGCTGCCCCTCCCAAACAGAGACGTTACCCCGGTAGAGAACCACTCCTTCCCCCAGACCAGACCAAGGAGGTCAATCTGGTTTTGCCTGTCAAAAAACCCTAGTCTCCCCCCCCCTACCGCAACCCTCCCCCCAGGATATATCCAGTGAAGCCATGTCCCAGCCCTCCCCCATCTTAATCAGCCTACTAGACCCTTTGCCATCTCACTCTTCTTCAACACATTAGAACCTCGCCCCTCTCTAACCAGTACCAACCCCTCCCCATCCTTATCACCTCAGACCCCCCCCCCATTACCACCATCTGACTCATGTTTACCGCAGCAGACCCCTCCCCCACCCTAGCCAACCTGACTCTCTCTCTGTTATGACTCACCTTCACCATTCAGGACCCCCTCCCCCACTCTAACGAACCCCGACTCTTTCCTCACTAGCTCCACCCTATCCATCTGACTCACCTTTACCATTTCAGACCTTCTCCCCTTCCCTAACTCATCCTGACTTTACCCCATCTTCCTCACCCAACCCCCTCAGCCATCTATCTCCCCATATCCCCAGGGTCTTCTCTCAAAGAAGGTGTGCCCACACATTCCCTGAAGTGCCACTTTCTCCTTCTCACCCCCTCTCCAAACGAATGTCCTCAATCCCTCTTGGAGGTCATATGCCCTATCCCCAGGGGTCATCGCCTGGTGGCACCCCTCACTTCCCTCTCCATCCCCAACAACCCCATCCCCTCCCCACCATTTCTCTCCTCAGCTGGTGGCTGGGGGCCAGTTCCAGGTGGTCAAGGAGCCCCTTGGCTTTGTGAAAGTGCTGCAATGGGTGAGTGTCGTCTGGGCCATGGGGAGAGAGAGGGAGGCAGGTAGTGGGATCTGGAAGAGCAGGGGTGCAGTTGGGGTGGAGAGCAACAAATGGATGGTTGGATTGAGGGTAGAAGGGGGTAGTGGTATTGTACTCCAGGGTAAAGTCCCTGGGGCTTGGGGCCAGAGAATGGATGGGCTGTGAAGTGATGTCACATAAGGCCAAGGGTACCCCCGTTGTGAAGTGGAAGATTGTGACGTCTTATCTCCTCTCCTGAGGTGAGAGAGAGGCAGGGGAGGTGGAGCTTGAAGCTGGTTGCTGTGGGAGAGATGCAAAGCCAGGAGAAAACCTGAGACAGTGAAAAAGATAGAGAATGAGAGACAGGGAATGATGGAGATGGAGAGTGAAATACTGAGAAAAAAGAGATACAGAGATAGAGAGAGAAGAGACAAACAGAAAGAGACAAAGAGAAGAGAGACAGAGGAAGATGCACAGAGAACAGAGATGCAAGGAGAAATAGACACAGAAGAGAGGTGGAGACTGAAAATGGGTGGGGGAGAGAAAGACAGAGAAAAAGAGACACTCAGAGAAAGGAGAAAAAGACAGGCTGATACATAGAGAAAGAGAGGCACGAGGGAGACAGAGAGAACACTATGCAGAGACTGAGTGAAAAACAGCAGGGAGATATAGACAGACTGAGAAACAGAAAGACATATAGAGAAACATACATTCACACACAGAGAGGGGGGGAAAGACAGAGACAGAGATACTGGAGAGGCAGAGAAACAGAGATACAAAAAGACATCTGAGAAAGACAAAAACACATAAAGAGAGATACCGAGAGAAATAGAGACGGAGAGAAATAGAGACGAAGAGAACACAGACAGACGGAAATACAGAGAGAAACACAGAAACAGAGAGACTGAGACAGAAGAAAGAGAGGAGAGAGAGGGGGTCAGATCATTGAGAGGTACAGACAGAGAGAGACATTAGGAGAAAGACAGGAAGAGACAGCCACACCCCTCTAATCAGCTTGTCCTTGGGTCTGATGAGCTCTGATTAGGGGGTGGGGGCGGGGACCAGTCCATCTGCTGTTGCCTGTGCTGGGCCCTGATCTGTCCAGAGGAGGGCACCCCCATCCCAGGTGTACACCATGGCTATCCCATCCTTGCTGCCCAAGGTCTTTGCCATCTTCGCCTTTGCCACATGCGGCAGTTACAGTGGAGAGCTCCAGCTGAGCGTGGATTGTGCCAACAAGACCCACAGTCAACTCAAAATCGAGGTTGAATTCGAGTACCCCTTCAGGTGTGCCCCCACCCTAGCCCACCCCTGGGACCCCAACAGACCTGGGAGAGGACGGGGGTGGGGTGGGACCTACCAACACCTCCTCCCCAGTGGCTCCTGCCCAGACCTTACCTCAGGACACTGTACCTGGTCAGGTCACTACACATGCACTGAGCACCTACCTTGTGCCAGGCACTGCTCTAGGCCTCTATGACATGTGGTGAGCAAGACAGGCATAGGCTTCTCTGCCTGTGGAGTAGCCTCCTCTCTGTCCCACTGCTTCACTAATAAACTGTCACTTAAAAAACAAAAGACGGGCATAGGCTGTTGCCCTCTGACTCTGCTCTAGTGAAAGGGAGGAGCAGGAGACGGGCAATAAAAAGGGTTCAAAAGCAAAAGTATATATAGCCTTCACACAGTATGCACACAACTAATGTTAGCTGATATTAATTCCAACTCATTCATTTCATACACATGTTTCTGAGAATCTGATATATGCCAGGTACTGATCGAAGTGCTGGGGACATAACAGTGAACAAAACAAACCTAGCTCCCTACCCTCATGGAGCCAACAGTATAACAAATTAATTAATAAAGAGAATATTTGCAGATTGGGAGAAATTCAAGGAAAGGATCCTCATGCAGGGTTTTAGGATAGAGAATAATGTGGGGGTGCTGTTTAGCTCCAGGGAATGATTCAACTCCATTAAACAATTCTGATATTTACTGAGCTCAAGGAAATGTTTACCTCCCGACTGGCAGGGAGATAGAGACCCACAGACACAATTTCAATAGAGGCTTCAGGGGCTCCTCCACTACTTGGACAAATCATGTAACTGCTCTGGATCTCAATTTCCTCATCTACAAAATGGGATAATAATCACAGGATTATGATGAATATTAAATGAATTGATATTTATAAAGTGTTTAGCACAGTGCCAGGCACACAATAAGCACTCCATATGTATTTGCTAGCATAAGGAAAATAAGTTCAAGGAAGTCAGGGAAAAGGTCATTAATTGAGTTGGAAGTTGGAGGGGGATGAGCACTTAAATGGAGGCTCAGGAGATCACCCATGGTGAGAAGGCAGAGTGAAGACAGGAAAGCCCAGCACAGGCTCTGAGCAATGGTGGAAAGAAAAGGAGGTGCCAGGGAGGTGTGGTCTGAGAGGATGGGGGGCAACCAAGGATCCAACAGTTCACAGAAGCCAAGGAAGAAAGTTTGGGAAAGGAGGGGGAGTTGGCAGCATGGGATAGTGCTGAGAGCAGGCCCTTTGAGAAGTCAGAAGATCACAAAAATCTGAAGTCACTCCCCCAACACCCCCCATGCCTAGGACCTCGGGTCCTGAGGATCTGCCCTTTACCCACAAGTCTCGCAGGAAAAATTCTGTGCCATGGGTCCTCCTGACCAACTCACCACCATCCCAATACCTCCCCAAGGGCCTTTCATCCCCCCTTGGACATCCCCACTCCCAACCCAGCATCCTAGAAACCCAGCAACCCAAACCCAGATTTAACTCCTAGTTCCCAACATCTAGCAGCTGCACAATCTTGAGCAAGTGACTTAACCTTGCTGAACCTCTGTTTGCTCATCTGTAAAATGGGTATAATAATGCCTGCTTTAGAGAACTGCAGGAGGAGGATCATTAGATGGGGCATTTATGCAAAATAGTAGGGGATCAATAAGTGTAAGCCTTGGGACCTTTGCTACACAAGGGCACTGACACAACCGGCTCAGTCTCAGGAGCCTGCATCCCAAACTGAAGTGCGAGCTCTGTGACTTCACCACCACACACATTTCTCCCTATGACCCCTTCCTCCATCACACCACAAGAAAGGCCTTAGCCTCATACCCTCCCAATCAGCCCCTCCCTCCCTCAAATACACACATCATGTTCCAGGATCCCTTCTCCCCTCCTGTCAGTCTATCTCTTCCTATTTTGTAGTCTCTGAAGAAATGTAATGCATACATTTCTTTCTCTTGGGGACCTGAAGTAGGATGGAGAGAAGAATCAATATGATAGAAGGGGGAAATAAATGGTTCAGATCACAACTCTGCTATTCCCTCGCCAGCTGTGTGACTTTAGTTAAGTTAATGTACTACACTGAGCCTCTGTACATTTCATTAAATAGACAATGATTGAGTGCATACTACGGTATGTAACTGTTTCAGGCCCTAGAGACACAGCAGTGAACAAAACAAAGGGAAAACCCCAGCCTTTCTGTAATTACAGAAAAAAAAAACACAAGGAAAATGGTATGTCAGTTGGGGTATCACTGCTACAATGAAAAAATGGGGCAAAGAAGGGGGCTAAGGAGTGCTGGGAGGGAAGAGTTGAATTCAATTTTAAATAGTAAGATGAGGGAAGGCCTCACTGAGAAGGGAACAACTGAGCAAAGCTTGAAGGAGATGAAGGGAGTAAGACATAAAGATATCTAGAAGAGCATTCCAGTGCAAAGATCCTGGAATGGGAGGGTGCCTTGAATGTTCTATGAGTAACCAAGTGGCCAAGGTGTCTCTGTTAAAATGAGAGATGAATAAAGCTTATTTCATGGGATGCTATGAGCAACCAATGAAATGTGACTGGTACACAGTAGGTGCTCTGTGAATGGTTATTTCCTCCTCTTCCGGGGACCTTGTCAATCAATCGCGGGGACTCGTGACTGGGCAGGGAGGAGAGGATTCTTAAAGTCTGGGCCACACCTGCCTACCTTTCTATGCAGGCTGCACCAAGTGTACTTTGATGCACCTGACTGCAGAGGGGGCACCTCCAAAGTCTTCCTACTCGGGGACTACTCCTCATCAGCGGAATTCTTTGTCACCGTGGCTGTGTTTGCCTTCCTCTACTCAATGGGGGCTCTGGCCACCTACATCTTTATGCAGAACAAGTACCGAGAAAACAACAAAGGACCCGTGCTGGTGAGCCCCCACATCCACTTGTATGCAGGATCCAGGGGAACCAGTCATGTTCATGGGTCACACCAAATCCCAGACAGGCCCACATGCAAGCAGCCATCATAACAGCCACACATGCGACTGCTGCTGGTGCTGAACACTAAATCATAGTGACAGAGACACGCTCACAGCCCACACAGAATCCCAGACAGGCCTACACCTGAAACCTGCTACCTCTCACACAACCACACAGTCTAGATCAAAGGAAGGAGCACACAGAGGTTCACTGTGACAGTCGTGCTTGTCATGCCACACAGACACACTGATTCCTACACAGCTGTACTCATATACCCTCATCCCAGACACATAATGACACATATTCCCACATTCAGACGAGAGTGGAAAGACACAGTATTTTTCACAGATTCGACAACCATGCCCCAGAATTCCCCCACACCCCCACACACATATCAACAACCACACTCTCACATCCTCTGTGTCACCCACAAGCCCAAGCTAGGAGGGCCACCTTCAAGTGAGTGCTGGGGAAAAGGTAGAGGAGAGACAGGCCTCTTCTGGGGGACTCCCCTCTCCCAAGAAAACCTGTGATCTGAGGAGGTCCCACAACCCAGTATGAAGCAGCCCACTCACAAGTGTCATCTTCCTCTCCCCTGCCCATCCTAGGACTTCCTGGCCACGGCAGTGTTTGCCTTCATGTGGCTGGTTTGCTCATCGGCATGGGCCAAGGGGCTGTCGGACGTGAAGATGGCCACAGACCCAGAGACCATTATCAAGGGGATACCTAGCTGCCACCAGAAGGAGAATACATGCAAGGAGATAAGAGACCCTGTGACCTCTGGCCTCAACACCTCTGTGGTGAGCCCTGGGAAGCTGGCCAAGCTGGCTGGGGAGGGAGGCTAGGTCACTTATAGTCTGGCATGGGATGTGGTGGAGAGAGAGAATAAGAGAGTTCAGATACCCAGAGAAGGCATACCAACAACAGAGCCTTGAAGGATTAGATAGCAATTGTAACTACTGTGACACCACAAACTGTCCTCAAGAGGGGAACATGAGATCTTCTATACAATTAAGTTTGGGAGACCTGGATCTCAGCCCCAGCCTCATCATGTAAAATCTCCAGCAACTCAGTACCCTCTGGAACCTTTTTTCTTTAAAAAAAATATATATTTGTATTGATTTCAGAGAGGAAGGCAGAGGGAGAGAGAGAGATAGAAACATCAATGATGAGAGAGAATCATTGATTAGCTGCCTCTTACACGTCCCTCACTAGGGGCTGAGCCCGGCAACCTGAGCATGTGCCCTCACGAGGAATCCAACCATGACCTCCTGGTTCATAGGTCCATGCTCAACCACTGAGTCATGCCGGCTGGGCAACATGTATTTGTTTTAATATAAAAGTATGCTTACTTTATAGATGTGCAGTTATACATATATTTGTGTATACATATATATGCGCCCTTACCCATCTATTAGTGGTACATTTATATATTTAATCAAAGTTTATGCTTAGCCCTATCTGGTTTGGCTCAGTGGATAGAGCATTGGCCTATGGACTGAAGGGTTCCCGGTTCGATTCCAGTCAAGGGCACATGCCCGGTTTGTGGGCTCAATCCCCAGTGGGGGGCGTGCAGGAGGCAGCCAATCAATGATTCTCTCTCATCATTGATGTTTCTATCTCTCTCCCTCTCTGAAATCAATAAAAATATATTTTAAAAAAATTTTAAAAAATAAAGAAAAAAGTTTATGCTTAATATTTTACTATATCACAATTTCAGATTTTACTATAGTTTATACAAATACTAGAGGCCCAATGCACGAAATTCATACAAGAGTAGGCCTTCCTTCCCCCAGCTGCCAGCACCCGGCTTCCCTCTGGCACTCTGACCAGGCTAACGTCACAGCCCAGGCTTCCACAGGAAGGTCTTCAGATCTAATTAGCATATTACGCTTTTATTATTATAGATAAATGTGCATGTGTAACAGGTAAATGTGCAAATATATAAACAAATGTATGCAATATTACTAGATCCCAACATCCCAGGAATCTGAATTCTTTTTTAAATATGTTTTTATTGATTGCAGATAGGGAGAGGGAGAGGAAGAGAAACATCAATGAGAGAGAATCATTAATCAGTTGCCTCCTGCACACCCTGTATGGGGATGGAGCCCACAACCCGGGCATGTGCCCTGACTGGGAATTGAACCATGACCTCCTGGTTCGTAGGTCGATGCCCAACCACTGAGCCATGCTGGCTGGGCCCAGGAATCTGAATTCTAACATGCCCTACTTCCCCACCCCCCAAAATGGTTTTTCTGCACATTGACGTTCATGCGCTGGGACTCGGTGGTCTGGGTTTCTGAAACCACCACCCTCAGAAGCCCGAGGATCCATGCCTGAAGCGCACTGCCTCGAAGTTACCTGGGGCCGCCAAGGCAACGGGAGTGGGACGACAACCTGGCTTTATCTCCCCGCAGGTGTTCGGCTTCCTGAACCTGGTGCTCTGGTTCGGCAACCTGTGGTTTGTGTTCAAGGAGACAGGCTGGTCCGCCCCGTTCCTACGCGCACCTCCTGGTGCCCCTGAGAAGCAACCGGCGCCTGGGGACGCCTACGGCGAGGCGGGCTATGGGCAGGGCCCTGGCGGGTACGGGCCCCAGGATTCCTACGGGCCTCAGGGCGGCTACCAGCCCGATTACGGGCAGCCCGCTGCGGGCACCGTTGGTGGCTATGGGCCTCAGGGCGACTACGGGCAGCAAGGCTATGGCCCTCAGGGTGCGCCCACCTCCTTCTCCAATCAGATGTAGTCTGGTGAGTGACGGGCGGGCGGTGCGGCCAAGGAGGGTACCTGAAATGAAATGGGCGGGTCAGTGAACCAATAAGAGTCCATAGTAAATGTTACGTGGACGCAGGCCAGACCAGTGAGGGTGGGAGTTTGAAGGAACCAATACAGAGGCACAGCTAGCTACTGGTACAAGCCAAGAGCGAAAACCTATCCAATGAATGGAAAGGAGGAGAGTGATGCTTGAAGATGGGAAGAATTTAGAGCCAATGGGAGAGGTAGAAGTGAAGCTCCGAGGGAAGGAAGGGGACAGAGAAACAGGCAGAGCAACCAATGAAAGGAGGGAATCTTAGCAGAGGGATTACCGTAGTGGAGAATTAGCGGAGCATCGAAACCTTTCAGAGAGAAGGAAATGGTCTTAGAAATGATTGGTAAGTCAATATGTTATGATAAGGCCAATAGATGGTGAGAGTAGACTGGCTTTAATCATGACGGTCAAACAAGCTCACCAATCCGGGAGGAGGTGATTCATCTGCCACCTCTCCCCAACTCTTCAGGTGGGGGAGATGGTTTGGAATTTCAAAAAAGGAAAAAAGGGATGGAGTGGGATCATTGGAAAGGCTTGCCCGACCTGAAAAAGAAAAGTGAGATTTCCCTCATACATGAGGTGGGGAAGAAGGGGAGAAGAGGAAGGGTGGATGTCATGAGAGGGGAAAGGCAAGGAGGCGGCAACACGTGGATGGAGGTAGCTTTTGGCACTTGACCAGAATGGAAAGGGCAGGGAGCAGTTTCTTACGCATCTCACATCTAATTTGTCAAAAAAAAAAATCCTGTTGGCTCTACCTTCAAAATATAATCTACAATCTTCCCACTACTCACTGTCATCTCCCCCAGACAACTTACATTTCCACCCCCATTCCCATTCTGTTCTATTCACAGCATTGAGAGAGACCCCATTAAATCTTAAGTTAAGCCCTAGCTGGTTTCACTCAGTGGATAGAGCATCAGCCTGTAGACTGAAGGGTCCCAGGTTCGATTCTGGTCAAGGGCACACGCCCTGGTTACAGGCTGGATCCCCGGTGGGAGGCGTGCAGGAGGCAGCCAATCAATGATTCTCTCTCATCATAGAGATATTTCTATCTCTCTCTCCCTCTCCCTTCCTCTCTGAAATCAATAAAAATACTTTTTAAAAAGTCAGGCCACCTTCCTCCTGTGCTCAGAGCTCTGCCAGGGTTCCAGTCTCAATCAGATTGAAAGCCAAAGGCTTCACAGGGCCCTACACAATCTAGCCCCTCCCCTCATTTCTCTGCCCTCTCACCTCTTAGCCTCCCCCCCCACACACACACACACACACTGTTCACACTGTTCCAGCCACACTGGTCACCTCAATATTCCAGGCACAATCCAACTTCAGGGCCTTACCTTGGTACTTGCTTTCCTATTGGAGTTTTACAACCACACACACTGATAACCTCACCTGGCAGGTCCTTACAAGTCCCATTTCTTACCTCTCTCATAGTGCCCTGTGCTTTTCTTTACCACAGTTTGTAATTATTAGTTTATATATCTTTTATTAATTTGAGAGAGAGAGAGAGAGAGAGAGAGAGAGAGAGAGAGAGAGAGGTCAATTTGTTGCTCCACTCATTTATACATTCATTGGTTGATTCTTGTATATGCCCTGACCTGGGATCAAACTTGAAACCTTGGCATATCAGGATGACATTCTAACTAACTGAGCTCCCCAGCCAGGGCTTAGTTTATACGTTTATTGGCTGTGTCTTCCGCTAGACTATGGAATGTAACCAAGACATATTCATGCTGTGCACATACCACTTACAGCACTACTAATGTTAAGAAACATTTATTGAGAAAATAGCAACAACATAGCATGTCTTTTTATTCTTCTCAGCTCAGAATCTTCCCATGACTTACACCTCATCCAGAGTTAAAGCGGATGTCCTCACAACCTAGTCCTATGAGACGCCATTACCTACCTCTCTGACATCACCTCCCACCACTCTCCCTTGCTCATTCCACTCAAGCCCCATTGACTTCCTTGCTGTACCTCAAAAACACTAAATGTGGCCCCACCCAAGGACCTTTGCACTCCCTGTACCCCCTGCTTGGAATGCTCTCCCACCCCCTAGTTATCTGCATGGTTCATTCCTTCACCTCCTTAACTTCTTATTCCAATGTTACTTCTGTGGTCTTCTCTGACTACCCTACTTACTACAGCAACCTTCCTTCCCTTACTGGCACTCCTAACCCCTCAGCCTGGTCTACTTTTTGTTTTTCCATTTCACTTATTATCACTTTATGTTATACTAGATAACTTTATTTTATTTTTAAATATATTTTTATTGATTTCAAAGAGGAAGGGAGAGGGAGAGAGAGCTAGAAACATCAATGATGAAAGAGAGTCATTGATCAGCTGCCTCCTGCACACCCCCTACTGGGGATCAAGCCCGCAACCCAGGCATGTGCCCTTGACTGGAATCAAACCCAGGACCCTTCAGAATGTAGGCTGACACCCTGTCCACTGAGCCAAACAAGCTAGGGTTATGCTAGATAACTTTATACATTACTAGAGGCCTGGTGCATGAAATTTGTGCACTGGGGGGGGGGGGTCCCTCAGCCCAGCCTACGCCCTCTCGCAGTCCCAGAGCCCTCGGGGGATCTCCAACTGATGGCCTAGGCCCCATGGGAGCAGGCCTAAGCTGGCAGTCAGACATCCTTAGCACTGGCTGAGTGGCTCCCCCTGTGGGAGTGCACTGACAACCAGGGGACAGCTCCTGCATTGAGCATCTGCCCCTTGGTGGGCAGTGCACATCATAGCGACTGGTCGTTCCACCATTTGGTCTATTTGCATATTAGCCTTTTATTATATAGGATGATTATTGTTTGAAGTCTGTCTCCCCTGCTACAATGTAAGCTCCACAAAGATGAGAATCTTGGTTTGGCTCAATACAGATTATAACCAATATAGATTATAACAGTTCCCATTAATGAACATCTTTGGGTTAGGGGAATGAGGACCTTAATTTCTTTGGTACCTTACCTAGTGGGGCAAGATATGCCTTCCCAGTAGCGGTAGCTGGGATGAAACTGACTACAGGACTCTGAATGAAAGAAAAAGGAAGAAAAGGCATGTCAGACAGAGGGTAAAGCCAGGGCGAAGACATACCAGCCCAGCCCCTCCTGAAAGGCTACACCTGTATCTGGACCCCTTCTCCTTTCTGTATCTTTTGTCTCTACAGGTCAGTGCAGCCCAGGAGGACCCCATGGGTGGGCAAGAGCTCAGGAGAAGGCCTGCCCTCCCTGCTCACCCCTACACCCCAGGTCTCCACCCCTCAAGCCAGGAGACCCTTAACTGTCTATATATATATATATATATATATATATATATATATATATATATATGAAACATATAGATATCTATTTGTCTGTCTGAGCTCCGCCCCCACTCTGCTCCCCTTATACATTAGGGCCCCCAATCTTTAGTGGGCCCCTCTCTTATCCTTAGCCCTTTCCCTGCATCTCTTGGCCCCTCTCTGTTCCCTGGCCCTGTGCCCTGAGGTTGAGGATGATTCTGAAAGAGGAACAGGGAAGAGACAGACCTTGGCTGTGTGGGTAGGGTGGGCTTGACTTCAGAGTCTCTCCCTTCTCTCCCTCCCCTCCTCCCAACTCTGGCCTTGACTTCTCCAGCAATGTTTGAACAACGGCCATTACAGAAAATTCAACCCTGATTTGGGGGGGAAGGCAGATATTGGAGGGCTTGGGATTAAAGGTGGTCTTGGAGAGGGGCTCTGGGATGGAGGGGACTATAAGCAGGGAGGTTGGGTTCCAGACATACTAGAAGTGGAGTCCAAAGGAGAGGGGTGCCCTAGAGCATTCTGGAAAGGAGTTTGGAAGGAGGCTGAGGGTGAGTTTCTAGAAAGATCATAGCTTTGAGTGAAGCAGTGGGTGGACCCCCTGCATGGTCAGGGCTTGTAGTAGGACTTGGTTCTATGGAAGGGGTGTGGCTTGGGGGCCTGGGGACAGGGTTTGGAAGAACACTGAGAGTTCTAGAGGGGGTGTGGCTTGAACCAGGCAGTGGGTGAAGCTCCAGAGTGGGTGGGTCTTGGATTGGGACAGAGTCTACAGAAGGAGTGTGGCTTGGAACATTCAGGAGACTAAGTTTGACTCTAAAGCGGGAAGGCTGAAAGGGTGATTCAGTACTGGGCCACCCTTTGGGTGAAGGCATGGTCAGGGTTTTAATAGTCAGTCGGCTTTAAATTGTGCATGGTTTGTGGTTTCAGTGGGGAAGAGCTGCCCCACCACCCCACATGGAACATTGAAGAATATATGTTTTAAAGTTGGGCAGGTTTGGCAGTGGCTAAGGTCCTAAGGGATGTGTTTGTTAGGGGTAAGGGGGCAATATTCCTCGCTAAGGCTAGGCCTGAGGGGGCCTAGAGAGAGCTGAGAGGTATGGCTTGAAGGGTTAGGGGTGGAATCCAGAAAGAAGCACCCACACATACCCTTCCTTGCCCACCCCCACGACAGCACAGTTAGGTAATCAGAGGACAGAGCTAATGGGCCTGTGGGGCCAGCCCACCCCTCTCCCCCTTTCTCCTGCCTCCTCCCTCCTTCCACACCCCACCCATCCTGGGATGGTTAGAGATCTGGTCTGGAGCCCCTATCCTACACCTTCTGCTGTGTCTGTGATGTCAGTAGTGCCTGTGACCGTGTGTTGCCATTTTGTCTGGCTGTGGCCCTTCTCCCTCCCCTTCAGACCCCCACCCTTTCCCTTGCCCTTCGGTATTGTTTGAAGACTCCCTCCCAGAGGAAGAACAAATATGATTCATTATCCTTCCCTAAATAAACTCCTCAACCACCTAGTACTCCTGGCTCAGACTTCTCAGTGTGTCTTTTTTTAAAACATGTTTTGATTTTAGTGAGAGGAAGGGAGAGAGGGAGACAGATAGAAACATTGATGAGAGAGAAACCTTGATCAGCTGCCCCCTGCACGCTCCCCACTGGGAATTGAGCCCACAACCCAGGCATATGCTAATTAGGAATCAAACCTGCCACCTCCTGGTACATGGGACAATGCTCAACCACGCCCACCGGGCCTCAGTGTGTCTTTTTAGGAGGACACAAAGGAAGAGATAGAAAGGATGTGAGAGGAAGCTTCACCACTACTGACCTGCTGGAGGAGGTTCAAGTCACCTCATCATTTTAGGCCCCCCAACAGCATTTGGCCAAGGGATGCCTCGCCTGCAGATCATCCTAGGTCATGCTCGGAGTGGCCCTGTGCAGTGCCCCACTACTGGCCACAGAAAGTTGTCTTTCAAGGGCTCAGTTCTAACTCTGGTCCCTTAGCCACGTGCCCTCCCCACCTTGTTCTCAAATCCTCAAGAGTTTCCAATAGGACCCCATACTTCACAGGGAGACCTTCCCTCTACTCATATCCTCGGATTTTTCAGAACCTGCTGTCTCTTCGTAACCTTGCCTCCCCTACCCCGCAGCTGGAAAACCGGGAGACCAGGTAGGTTGCAAGACAGGGGGGCGGGGAGCCAATCATTCATCCCCTTTAACCCCGCCCTGGAGCCAGAAGAGGCGGGAAGTGACAGAGATGTGCGTAATGGGGCGCGGGATGGGGCCTGGAAATCCCTGGCGCCTGCGATGAAAGGCCCGGCTGACCGCCGCCTCCACCAGGCTTAATTAGAGACCCCAGCCGGGCGCCCACGTTCTGATTGCTGCCCCGAGGCACAGCAAAGCTGTAGAACATGGAGAGACTCCCAGCTCTGTGACTGAGCTCAGGGAAAAGGATAGCTAACTGGAGAGAGAAAAATGGGAGCAGGGGAGGAAAGGCTATTAGACCTTCTCGGGATTTAGGGGGCATGACAGCTGGGCCTGTAAGAATGGGGGAGGGGGAGAGGACATGGGAACCTGGCCAGTGACTTTAACCTCCTCCTCATAAATCTCAAATAATCCTGGTTCTGAAGGGATGGGAGCAGGGCTGTGTGGGGTGTATAAGATTTAGCTCTCTGATACGGACGAGGGAGCACCATCTAGGACTGCAATGGAGTTGGGGACCATTCTTGCACTATTCATACAGGGGAAAGAGTCCTTCGGAACATCACTAATGGGGAAGAGGCCAAGAGGTGGCTTTAACCCCTCCTCCAAATAAGGATCGAAGATAAATGGACACGAAGGGCCAATACAAACCCTATCGCCCCATTCCTGACAGTCAGATCGCCACTACCAAGTCTCCCTCCTCCACTACAGAGCTTTCAATCCCTAAAATATCCTGTGAGAGGCCATATGGCACCTCGGGTTTCTGGGGCGCGCCGCAGCAGGGCAGGGGAGCTCTCCCGCACAGCGTTCCTGGGATGCGTGCCCTTCACCTCTAGGCAGGGGGCGCCTTGGCCCGGGAGAGACAGCAGGCCCAGGGGCGGGCGCTGCGGGGCGCGCTCCTCCCCTGGCCGGTGTCAGGTTTACGGAACAGAGCTTCCAGGCAGGACGCGCGGTGGCCTGACGGACGCGAGAATTCCTTTCGCCTGACCCGGCCCGTCCTGACCCTGCCCGGGCGCGCCATGTTCGCGCGTGGGTCCCGGAGGCGTCGCTCCGGGCGCGCGGTGAGCGAGACTCAGGGCCTCGGCGGGGGTCAGGGGTAAACTGAGGCCCAGGAGAGGGGGCAAGGGATAGGGATAGCGAAGAGGCGCTCCACGGAGGGTTTGGGAATCCCCATCCCCAGAATTCCCAGACCGGAGGGGCTGGGGCTGCTGGAAGCGTGTAGGTGAAGGAAGATGGAAATCTGGTGGCCCACGCTCCCTAATCACCTCTTCGCACACCTTTAGCAGCACTCAAAGACCTGGTGTGTTTCCCTCTCGTGTGAATTATGGGAGGGGTCTCTGAGGGCCAAAAGATTGGGTCTTGGGTTCCTGGATCGAGCAGGGACCTTTTGAGCTTCTGAGGGAAGGAACCTCGCCCTGTACCTTGGCGGAAGGTGAACTAAAGAGTGAGGTCCTACACTCCAGGGGTGCCGGGATACTGAGAGTCAAGGGATTGGGATTTGGGGTGAGAAGGCTTCCAGGCTTCCACTTGAGCAGAGAGCCTTTGACTTCCTAGATAGGAGGGTCTCTCTCTTTCTTTGGCGGGGTTCTCTAGGTGGGGCCTGGATTTGGTGGTTCAGAGGAGTGAATAGTCCTAGGATATGAGGGGTAAGAGCCAAGGCTTCTTGAGGGTGTCTGAATGGATGGGGGCCTCCTGTTCCATTGCAGGAGGGTCTCCAGTCCCTTGGGTGAAACCAGGGTTTGGGGGAGGGGTTCCTGTGTAGATCCCAGGTAAGGATGACGTCTTAGACTTCTACCCTGTGGAACTGGAGTGCTGCTGGTGTCGTGGATGGAGAGGGGGCCTAGATGAAGCCTGGAGTAGACACCCAGATTAGGGACTCTGCCCTGACTGGGGAGAGTACTCTGAGTTCTGGAGGAGGTGTTTAAGACCTGGAGGAGTCAGTGGCTGCGGGGAGGTGTCCCGGCTGGGTGTGAGGAGTTGGAGGCTGGCCTGGGGAGGGGAGTTCCCTGAAAAGGAGGCATAGAGGGAGGTGGCCTCAGCTGCCCCGCCTCTGCCTCTGTTGTGTCCCCCTCCCCCGAGTTCTGTGTGCTGCCCCAGCCTGCCCAGCGCTACCCAGGTAGGACAGGCCCCAGCGTGCGGTCTCCAGCCTTGGAGTGGAGAGGCGGGCTCTAACTTCTCCCTCCCTGCCCCCGCGCCCGCCCCTGCGGGGTCCCCGCGTCTGCCCCCGCCTACTACAGCCTCCCGAGGCAGAGGACCCAGACCGTGGCCAGCCCTGCAACTCCTGCAGGGAGCAGTGCCCTGGCTTTCTGCTGCATGGCTGGAGGTAGGTGACCATCCCAGGGCCTTGCCTTTGTCAGGGCTCCACCCTCAGGAGGGAAACCCTCAGAGACTTAAGCCACGCCCTTGGCTTGACCGTGGTCCACAGAGGAAGCTCAATCAGGGAAAAAGCCTCACGCTCTGATTCAGAGCCCCGCCCCCTGACTCATTCCCTATTGTCTGGTTCCCAGGAGAGCTCCACCCACGACACAGCCCCGCCCCAGAAGTGTCCTTCCTCCAGCCTGAGTCCTATCCCTAGGGAGACCTTTGGTCCTCCACCCCCCTTCTTGAGTTTGGAACTCCTCTCCCAGACCCCTGTGCCCTAACTCCTGGAGCTCGATACCCCAAACAACCCATAATGTACTACAGACAGAGCCCTATCCGAAAGTTCTGAGGCTCAATACAGGCTAGAGCCCACCTCCAGGGAAAGTTCCCCAAAAAATGTCCAGAGCCTCTCCTGAGGGGCAGCCCCTAGATGTATAACTCCAATCTCAGACTCAGAACCCCAGCCCTACTCAGGCCCAAGTCCCAGAGCTGAAAGTCAGAGCTGGCCTTGAGACCCCACAGCTCCATCTCTTCACCTCCTCCACCCAGGCTCACAGCCCCACCCCCAGGCCCAGAATCCTTTGGGGTGATCATCTGCATGTCCCTGCCCCTCAGTTGGACTTTCTTGGGCTGTCAAAGGGTCCAAGTGGGCTACCCTTAGTAATTGACCCCCATCCTGGCCCCCTCAGAAAGATCTGCCAGCACTGCAAATGCCCTCGGGAGGAGCATGCTGTGCACGCAGTGCCTGTGGACCTGGAACGCATCATGTGTCGGCTCATCTCAGACTTCCAGCGCCACTCCATCTCCGATGATGACTCGGGCTGTGCCTCAGAGGAATATGCCTGGGTGCCCCCTGGTCTCAAGCCGGAGCAGGTGACCAAAAGGCACCATCCACTGTTGCTCTCCAGTGGGTGCACACACACTCAAGTAGAAACCTATTTCTGGGGCAACACTAGGGTGTGTGGTTAGACTGTGCCTATCTTTCTGACCCCTCTGAGATCTAGAGGTGATCAGCCCCCCAAAACTTGAAGGAAACCCTGAGAGATCACTGGGCCAGTTCCTCGGGCCTGTTCACCCATTCCTGTTCTACCCCTTACCTCAGGGCTTATCGTAGCACTTCATTCACATCTCCATTGATTAACCCGTTCAACAGTTATTGAGCACCTACTGCATGTCAGACACTGTTCTAGGTGCTGTGAGGACACAGCAGTGAACAAAATACAATATATATATATATATACTTAGAGGCCTGGTGCATGAAATTCGTGCAGGGGGGGATGGGGTTGGTCCCTCAGCCCGGCCTGCACCCTCTCACAATCTGGGACCGCTGGCTCCTAACCGCTCGCCTCTCTGCCTGCCTGATTGGCCCTAACCGCCTCTGCCTGCTGGCCTGATGCCTCTAACTGCTCTCCCCTGCCGGCCTGATCATCCCTAACCACTGCCATCCTGCTGTGTGTGTGGGTCCTGGGTGCAGGTATCTGGCTCCCTCCTGTCAGAGTCTAGGGCACACTGGAGGACCCAGAGTCAAGTCCCCACCCATGCATGTGCGCCTCTAAATCGCGAGAGACCCAGACCTAGCCGGCCCCACCCCCATGCTGGGTGGGGATGCAGCGTCAGTCACATCCCCAGCTGGCGCCAGGCGGGGATGCAGCCTCCTGCTGATCGGTCGTTACGGTGTGAGGGCATGATGACCATTTGCATACTAATTATATATATATATATATGCATACTAATATATATATATATCCATGTAGAGGTTAAATTCCTGAGGGGAGCCAATAATGTCATATAGTGTAAGGTCTATGGATTAAAGAAAAGCAGGGAAGTTGGGGGGTGGAGAGAGATGTTAGGATTGTAAATAGGGTGTCCAGGTAAACCTTTGTGAGAATATGATGTTTGAGCTTCCTGAAGGACATGAGAGTGAACCAT
Organism: Myotis lucifugus; assembly: GCF_000147115.1. Taxonomy (NCBI): domain Eukaryota; kingdom Metazoa; phylum Chordata; class Mammalia; order Chiroptera; family Vespertilionidae; genus Myotis; species Myotis lucifugus. Next base: position 1,124,241 of record NW_005871244.1, on the reverse strand, counting down.
GCAGAAATACTAGGTTAGAGAGATCTAGAGAAATGGAATAGCTAATGCAAAGGTCCTGAGGCAGGAGTGTTCTTGGCATGTATGAGGAACAGTGAGAATACCAGTACACTGGAGCAGAGTGAGCAACAAGGAGAGTGATGAGGTGGAGGTGGGGTCAGAGAGGTGGCGGGGACATGGAGAGGACTTGGACTTCTACTCTGAATGAGGGAGAAGCCACAAGAGATTTGTGAGCAGAGAAGGGATATGATTTGTCTTAGGATTTAATGCAGAGGTTCTCAACCTGTGGGTCACGACCCCTTTGGGGGTTGAACGACCCTTTCACAGGGGTCGCCTAAGACCATCGGAAAACACATATACAATTACATATTGTTTTTGTGATTAATCACTATGCTTTAATTATGTTCAATTTGTAACAATGAAATTAGGGTCACCACAACATGAGGAACTGTATTAAAGGGTCGCGGCATTAGGAAGGTTGAGAACCACTGATTTAATGGGATCCCTCTGGCTGGCAAGTGTAGAACAGACTGTAGGAGTGAGGGTGGAAGCAGGGTACCAATGAAAGTGAGAGCACTTCAATAGCCTAGGTGGCTGATGATGGTGCTGGCAGTAGAAGGAGTAAGTAGTGGTCAGATTCCAGTTGTAATTTTAAAGTAAAGCTGAGAGATTTGTTTGTGGATGTGAGAGAGAAAGGAGTCAAAGATGACTTTAAAGGTGGATGGATCAGACCAAGGCAGGAGCATGTTGGAGGTCTAAGAGCATAAGTTTGGTTTGGGCATCTGGAGTTTGAGGTACCCATTAGACATCTGAGTGGCCACTTTGCTTGGAACTCAAGGGAGAGATCATAGAGCTGGAGGCATGCATTCGTGAGGCCTTAGCCATGAGATGGACTTATGGTAGTCATGAGGTTCCAAGGGAGTGAAGGGAGACAGAGGCAAGAGGACCAAGGTGTGAGACTGAGGACCCTCCCACATTTAAGGGCCACTTAGTTGAAGAACTAAAAGAAGAACAGAGAAGGAGAAGCCAATAGGTTTCCTTTTGGTAAGAGGAAACCCAGGACAGTGTGATGTCCTGGAAGCCAAGGGAACACAGTGTTTCCAGGAAGTCATTAGCTATGTCCAGTGCTACTGATGGGTCAAGTTGGATGAGAACTGAGACCTGAACAATTACTTTAACAGTGTGAACGTCATCAATGACCCTGACAGGAACAGCTTTAGAGGAAGGGCAGGGAAGGCTGACTGGAGTGGGGTCTAGAGAGACTGGGAGGAGGGGAAGTGGAAACAATAAGTGCACACAGCTCTTTTGAGGAATTTTGCTGTAAGGGAAGGAGAAGCAGTAGCAGGAGGGAAAAGTGGGGTCAACATGAGCGAACTCTTGACATGTTTGGGAGGTGACAGGAATGATCCAGCCCTTAGGAAGAAGAGATGGGGGGAGTCAGTAGACATTTCCTTCTGATGATTTTAATTTTCTCAGAGAAGTAGGGACCCACCATCCCACTGCATTCCAATCACCCCTCGTCTCAGTTGTTTTCTCCCATCCCCCATGTCCTCCCAGGTATACCAATTTTTCAGCTGCCTCCCAGAGGACAAGGTCCCCTACGTCAACAGTCCCGGGGAAAAATACAGGATCAAGCAGCTGCTGCACCAGCTTCCCCCACACGACAGTGAGGTGAGGAGAGAGAAGACAGAAAGGGCATGTCAGGTAGGGGGCACAGCCTGGGCAAATGCCTCACAGCTGGAAAGAAATGGGCAGGATCAGAGGTGAGCTGATCTGAGATGAAAGGTCTGAAGGGCAGGGGACATTCCTTGGCAAAACCACTCGTGGGACTTGGGAGAGATCGGGGATGGGTATTTCAGGCAGGAAGCACCATCTATACAGAGGCATTGAAGTAAACTTTTTGAGCATGGAGGAAATTTGAAAGGGGGTTGGGGGGCAGACAACTGGGGAGGCGCCTGTTTGACCCTCACTACCTCAGGCCCAGTACTGCACGGCACTGGTAGAGGAAGAGAAGAAAGAGCTCAGAGCCTTCAGCCAGCAGCGGAAACGGGAGAACCTGGGGCGTGGCACTGTGCGCATCTTCCCAGTGACCATCACTGGGGCCATCTGTGAGGAGGTGAGCCATGAAAGGCCTCGGCGGGTGAGTGGTGCCTTTGCTCCAAGCCCTGGGTTGCAGGACCCAAGTCCCTATCCCACTGTTAGGCAGGGACCGCCTCTAAGGCCTTCCTGGCCAGCGATGTCTGTGTGTAGGGCTCCCTGGTAGATGGGACTTGTTCCTCAGATCCCTCTGTTGGGTTGGGTCTGTCTCTAAGGAGGCCCCAATGGACCTTCTCTATTCGTTTCCTGCCCTCCACACGGTGGATGTGGGGCTCTCTGTCTGATCCTCTTGTGGTGGAGACTTGTCCTTAAGAACCCACCCACAGTGGCAGGGCCTGTCTCTAGAGCCAGGTGGTGGGTGGGATTTATCTCTAAAGCACCCTCCCCTCCGTGGTTGGAGCCTGACCTTACATCCTACTGTTAGGTGAGGTCTGTTGCTAAGGTTCCCCCTGGGCCTGGCCTGGCTCTGTGGTTTCAAGACCTCCTTTAAGGCCACCCACGATGAGTAGGGCCTGTCTCTAAGGTTTCCCACAGACACAGGGTCAGTTTCTAAGGCACTTTCCTCCCCCCATGTAGGCAGGCCCTGTCTCAAAGTTACCCTGTGGGTAAGGCCAGTCACAAAGGTCTGCCATGGGGAAGGCCCTAGTATGATACACACCTTGGCTGATCCCCCATCTAACTATGTTGGTGAGGGTAACCGTGCCTATCTGTCATCTGGCAGTGCGGGAAGCAGATCGGAGGTGGAGACATCGCGGTGTTTGCCAGCCGAGCAGGCCTGGGTGCCTGCTGGCACCCTCAGTGCTTTGTGTGCTCCACCTGCCGGGAGCTGCTGGTGGATCTCATCTACTTCTACCATGCTGGCAAGGTCTACTGTGGTCGCCACCATGCCGAACGCCTGCGTCCACGCTGCCAAGCCTGTGATGAGGTGATGCCTTACTGCCCAGGGGAGGGAGCAGAGGGCGGGCAGGGCCAGGGAAGGCCCTGCTGACGGCCACAGATGTCCTGCACCCCCAGATCATCTTCTCCCCTGAGTGCACGGAGGCCGAGGGCCGGCACTGGCATATGGGTCACTTCTGCTGCTTCGAGTGTGAAGCATCCCTAGGAGGGCAGCGCTACGTCATGCGCCAGAGCCGTCCTCACTGCTGCGCCTGCTACGAGGCCCGCCATGCGGAGTACTGTGACGGCTGTGGGGAGCACATCGGTGGGTGAACATGGCATTGGGTAGGGGGATGGATTAACATCTCGGCCACAACCCCCTGCCCCCTCCATTCTTTCTGTCCTCCAGGTCCTGCCACCATTATCCCCATACTTTCAGTCTAGCCCAAGCACCATAGCCCTATACCTTTCACTGCAGGTCCCATCACTGATATCCCCCATCCGGCCATACTTTCTAAACCTTCCTACACAGTACTAGGCACCATTACACATTTGGGCCCACCTCCAGAGTGCCCTCTAATTCCCAGTACCCCAGAGCTACCCTGTTGGCCTAGCTCCTATGCTCCTAAGCTGTACCCTATTCTCTAAGACTCTCCATCAACCTAGCTCAGTGATTTTCAACTCGTGTGCGGCAAGAGTTTTTAAAAGCATGCATTGCCTAACTAATTAGTCAGGGGCACTGACCTCTTTTCCCTTAGTTTGTAAAAAAAAAAAAAAAAAAAGGACAACAGCCAACACAGCAATAGCCGTCTGGTGTGAATGAATCAAAATTATACCTATTTTTTGTCAGATCAGCAAAAAATATGTTTGGTGTGCTGCAGAAGTTTAGTAATTAGTTTTTGTGTGCCATGAGATGAAAAAGGTTGAAAATCGCTGGCCTAGGTACATCATACTTTCTACCACACCCTGCTCTCTAAGATTCACTTCTTTCCCACCAAGGCCACGCCCTACCATGCCCTGTCCGCACACGCAGGCCTCTTTAAATCCACTGTCCTTCCATCTGAAGTCACCTTACTGTCTAAGCCTGATTCACAGCTTAGAGTCCAGTGCCCAGTTCCCACTCTGGGAGGGAGGACCCTGGGAAAGAAAGAGTAGGGGAGAAGGAGATGTTAATCAGCCAGTTTGAGGTACCCTGGGGTGAGGACCAAACCTGGGATTTCCTGTTTTCTCCAAAGGGCGCCATTTTGGAGAGGTGGGGGGTAGGAGGAGTCTTGGGGTACCCTGCTTCAGATTCCTGCTCTCTTCAGAAGGGCCCCATTTGAGCAGGGTGGGACATGCTGGGGGGCTCTGTCTTAGTTTCCCCCTTCACGGTGTCCCCGCAGGCCTGGACCAGGGCCAGATGGCTTATGAGGGCCAGCATTGGCACGCCTCAGACCGCTGCTTCTGCTGTAGTCGCTGCGGGCGAGCCCTGCTGGGTCACCCCTTTCTGCCACGCCGGGGCCTAATCTTCTGCTCTCGAGCCTGCAGCCTGGGGTCCGAGCCCACGGACTCCGGGCCTGGCCGCCGCAGCTGGAGCGCGGGCACAGTCTCCGCACCCCTCGAAGCCTCCACAGCCTCTTTCTCTGCTGTGGAGGGGCCGTCGGAGACCTCCACCAAAGGCACCAGCACTGAGGTCGAGCCTGGTTAGTTAACCCTGGAGTCCTGCCCAGCCCCTCTGAGTCCCTCCCCTACCAACCCCTGGTCCCTCGGGGGTGACTCGCCCAGTCCCTTCACCTGCTGTACCCATGGCCCCGCCCCCAAACCATCCCAGGCTTGGGCTGCACCCAAACTACACCTCCTCTTGAACCCTGTCCGCTCCCTTCTATACAAGGCCCTCCCCTACCTCAACTGGTACCTGCCTCAGCCCAAGTTCCTCCTCCTTTTCTCCAAACCCTGTACCCTCCACCCTATCGAAAATCTAATCTGCTCCAGCCTATGCCACGCCCCTTCCACCAGAAGCCACGCCCCCTCACCCACCCAGTCCTGCTCCTCCAGCATTCCAACCTCCCTCCCCTCCACTCAGAGCCTGTCCCAGGCCTCCGATTTCCCGGACTCCCTACTTCGCTGCCCTCTCCGACCCCTGCCCCCACTTTCCCAGTCCTGATGGAAAGGGGAAAGGAGAAGGCCCTTCTACAGGGCTCCTCTGGGAGGAGGCAGATACATACGGGGATTCCCTCCATCTCTCTTTCCAGCTGCGGGCCCCGAGGAGCCCACCCGCTTTCTGAGAGGGGCCCCTCACCGCCACTCCATGCCCGAGCTGGGGCTCCGCAGCGCCCCCGAGCCACCCCCAGGGACCCCCGGCCATTTGGACCCTGAAGATGATTCTTTCAGTCGCCAAAGTGCCCCTCGAGTCAGCTTCCGGGAACCTCTGGTGTCTGATGGAGGCCCTCGGCGGACCCTGAGTGCGCCTCCAGCTCAGCGCCGCAGGCCTCGCAGTCCCCCTCCCAAGGCCCCCACACGTCGCCGCCACCATCATCACCGCAGACGCAGGTCTGGCAGACTTCACCATCAATGTAACTTAGGATCGGACTCCGAATCTTGCTCCAGCTCCCCCTCCAGCTCCAGTTCAGAGTCCTCGGAGGATGATGGCTTCTTCCTGGGGGAACGCATCCCACTGCCCCCACACCTGACCAGGCCCCTGTCTGCTCAGGACACTGCAACAAAGACCCCCAACTCTCCATCTCCAATGGTCCCCGAGAACTCGGGGCCAGGGACGCCTCGCCAGGCCAGAGACAAGAACTGCATAGTGGCTTGAAGGCGAGGCTGTCCTGGAGGGCTCCATTTCTCCACTCTCGAGACTTGAGAATAAATCCCCTTCCTTTCTACCTCCGTACTATTGAAGTGTCTTAATATTTGGTGTAAAACAGGCCTGGCTTCTTTACCTCTTTGCTCCAGCTGCTTCCCTTCCCTATTTTCCCCCTCCTGATGCTTGAGATATCCACATTTGATCAAAGGATTAACTTATTCATTACCATATATTCTAACAATCTGTTTATTATTTATTCATATTTATCCCTCCACAGAACCACCTCCCACACTGAGGTTATTTGCAGTGTGTCACAACCTGGGGCCTGGAGTCTGAAGCTGAAGCACCCTTCTCCCTCATTTTGCGGTTTAGGTGGGGGCATAGTTCTGGCAGAACTAGTGTCTGCTTCTAGATACTTCAGTAGGGGAACCTAGGCACACCCATAAAGGTGGCCACACCCAGGAGGGTTGATTGGCAGGCTGGAAGACAAATTCTTCAGATAAAGGCACTTTTACCTCAATAGGAGGCTGGGAGTTGGCTAGGAGTGTTTGTAGGGGTGGGGAGCAGTGATTTCCATGGAAGTTATTTGCAGGTTGCAGAGAGAAATCAAGGAAGTTCACCTACACCGGGCCATCTGTAGGGCCTGCAAGTGAGGAAAAGAGAGAAAGCAGGTTGGATCCATATGCCCACTTTACAAACAAGAATACTGAAGCGTATGGTGCTTGTTGGTACTAAAGCCATAAGTAGCAATAAGGGACAGAGCTGGCATTCATGCCCTGGGGAGTCCCCTTTCCTTCTCTCAACCTCCTCAACAACACCCCCTTACACACACACACACACACACACACACACACACACACACACTTACTTACCAGTAGGGGCTGCTGTATGTCTTTGCTTCTTCAAGGGGAAAGTGAAATAGGCATCATAGCCAAAGAGGCACGCAGCAATTAGGCCCACCACCTGGAAGTGGGGATGAAAGTGAGGGGCGTTGGATTAGGCTGGTCAGCCTACTCAGCCTCTTTACCTCCATGTATCTACTACCTCCGGTGACTGCCCCATGAAGGGATGGCGACTAAAGCCCCAGGTTGGGAAGCCAGAGAGCCCCAGGAAAAGGTCAGGAAACTGGACTCTACCCCAACTCTCCCTTCTCCTAGTACTGCTCAACTCAGGAGAGCCACGTGGTGGCCCCACATATAAGTGGCACCATTCCCAGTGCACATGTGAAACAAAGTTCTAGCAGATGGCAGTCTAGCGTGTTGACAAAGATACTGTGTCAGGCCAGGGATGGCCCTTTACAGCAAATATTGATCTTGAGAGGAAATCAAGGGTCTGGCCAGACTTTCCTGCAGACCCTGAGGACAAGTGTGGCCTGTTGTGGATCATACACTTTCTGCCAGAAGCAGAGACAGAAATGGCCCCTAGATCCTCAAATCTCTGTGTGTGTGTGTGTGTGTGTGTGTGTGTGTCTTTACCCCGGCGATGATTTTGGAGCTGTTATTGTGCTCCACGAGCACAATGATGGAGATGATCAGGTAGAGGATGGCCGCTATGAGGGTTCGGAAGAAATCCTGTAAGGAGTAGAGAGAGCAGGGAAGTCAGCATCCAGAGTTCCCAGGACAATCCCAGGTGCTGAGGCCCCTCCCTAGCCTAGCCACTTCTGTCCCCTTTCTCACACTCCAAGGCCAGTTGATGATCCCTATCCTGGTGTTCAGGTCACACATGTAGATGACATAGAAGACAGCAGCAAGGACCATCTCAACCACTGACAGAGAGACGTACGCTGATGTGGAAGCGATGAAGCAGATCAGAATCACCAGGCACAGTATCTGGAAGGATGACATGAGGAAGGGGACCTCCATCAACTCCCTGGGCTGAGGGGATGGGTTAAAATCAGGGGTCTCTTGGCCCAACCGGCATGGCTCAGTGGTTGAGCATCGACCTATGAACCAGGAGGTCACAGTTTGATTCCCAGTCAGAGCACATGCCCCAGTTGCAGGCTCAATCCCCAGTGTGGAGCGTGCAGGAGGCAGCCAATCAATGATTCTCTCTCATCATTGATGTTTCTATCTCTTTCTCCCTCTCCTTTCCTCTCTGAAATCAATACAAATATATCTTTTAAAAAATCAGGGGTCTCAAACTCAAATGCCTACCAGGACATCTGGGAAGATGACAAATAATCATAGCTAAACACTTACTGTGTGCTCATTGTGTTCCCAACATTGTTCTAAGAGCTGTACAAGTATTAACTCACTTAATCATCCCTACAACCTAATAAGCTGGGTACTATTATTAGTATCTTTATTTTATAGATGAGAAAAGTGAAACAGATATTAAGTGACTTGCCCAGGGTCACCCAGCTAGGAAGGGTAGAGTTGGGTGCCTCGGTTTCCCCTTTTCCCTTCTAAGATAGGGGCGGCCTGCTGGGAGTGGCCCCGCCAGGTGTTTTGTGAGCAGTGCTGGAGCCAGCCTGGGGCGGGCAGGACGTGCAGTTCCCCAGGCAACCCCTTTGGGAAGCAGTGAGAGTGACACCAGAGGGGCAGGGCTCCGGTTAAAGGCACCGCACCCTTTCACAAGTGACTCAAATGCGGCGTCCACTTTGAGGGGGGGGGGGGAGCAGCTAAGGCCCTCCCGCCCCACCACAGAAGGGCCAGAAAGAACCATTGAACGGCTGGGCGCCCAACCCGGAGGACTAGCTCGGGGCTCCACCCCAACAGGCCCCGCCCCTGGGCGTCCCGCCAGCCCGCCCGACAGCGCTCGGGCCGCGCCACGCCCTGCCACAGGAGGTCCCCCGCCTCCCAGCCCCCTAGGACCCTTCCGTTGAGCCCACAGATGAGTCCACGCGGTCTCCCTCCACTGCGCTCCCCATTTGCACCATGGACCCCTGGCCTCACCCCGTGGCCCAGCAACTCCCGACCACCTTCTCCAAACCCCACCGACTCGCCCTGCGCCCCTGGTTTCGGGCCTCGGCCACTAACCCACTTCCCCCGTCCCTCTGCCCAGCACCCGCGGCCACGCGCCTTCCTCAGCCTGGGCTGCCGGGTTCCGCGTGATCCAGCCACTCCACCCCGCCCTTGCCCACCCGCCAGTCCCGGGACTCTCACAATCTCAGCAAACAGAAGAATTCCCTTGCGGGTGCGCGCGAAGTTGGTGCAGGCGGCCCAGCAGCCGGGGGCCGAGAAGCGCTCGGAGTCCGCCATGGCGTGGGCCGGAGTCCCTGGGGGCGCGGACGATCTGCTCGGTTTCTCGTGGGTTCGTGGACACTGCACACCCAGCCGTCTTGCCCTCCGTTTGGCCGGGAAGGGGGCCCTGGGGCGAAGGAGGGAGTGAATCACCAAGCCAAGCAGAAGCGGGCGGGGCCTGAGGGGGCCGGGCCAGGTGGCTGCCGCCCCGGAAGCCCCCTCGCCCCGCCCGCCAAGGATCGTCCCCACCCGGAGCGCAGCCACCCGGGGCGCCCCATCTCCGGAGGTGCCAGCCTTTGAGACTTGGCACTTCGGGGTACCTTGAAAGGTAATGGTGAAACCCTTTGCCCTTTTAGAATGCAATGTTCCCAGGGCTGCCTCAACTCAGAACCCAGGGGAGTTTGCCTTTGGGAAGGATTGACTGGGTTTCCTTAGCTGTAAACAAACAAACAAACAAACGGTGGAGGCCCTGGTGAAACCCAGGTCTGTTGCCAGAATTCGGAATATTTCGAATTTTGGAAAATTTTCCCAGTGCAACCCTAGCTGGATTGGCTAAGCGTCAGCCTGCGGACTGAAAGGATTGCAGGCTTGATCCCCAGTAGGGGAGAAGCAGCTAATCAATGATTCTCTCTCATCATTGATATTTTCTCTCTCTCTGCCCCTCTCCCTTCCTCTCTGAAATCAATAAAAATATATTTTAAAAAATATTTTCCCAGTGCATATACGGTGTATTAACAGTCAGTGGTGGGTGAAACTGCCGTGTGTGTGTGTGTGTGTGTGTGTGTGTGTGTGTGTGTTAAGCATTTTAATATTTCCTCAAGCAAAGGCGTGGACTTTCACTATAAGTGGAATAAAGTAGGACAGAAAAGTGTGCCTCATTAAGCCAGATCCGGTTTTGTAACAAATGGTTCCAAACTGTGGGGAAACTCGGTTTCCAGAGCTGTGGGGACTTGGGAATTGCAGATAAAGGATCTCGGACGTGGAATAAACCTCTTGGCAGTGATGGGAATCGGACTGCAGTGGTGCACAGGCCGAGAGGAAACAGGGCCTGGTGAGCATCTGCTCAGTGAACGGGGGCAAACACTGTGAATAGTGTTCCAGCTCAGGGTGTGTCTGATACTCTGTTCTGCAATCCTAGGGAAGTCTGCTTTTCCGGTTCTGAGGCAAGGGGCTGTCAGCCCAGCCCTCGATGAAGAATGGAAAAGGAACAGGAGTTTTATTGCTGGGAGCTTGGCCAAGATGGGGGGAAGGCTCTTGGGGTGCCAGGCAGGGTGACAAGGCTGACAGCCTTTGGAGAGTGTGTTGCCCTGAGCAAGTAATTTCTCCTGATTCAGCCTGGGTTTCTGCATGTGAGACAGGCACCTGGTTAGGTGTGCTGGGAGCACACTCTCTAGACTGGACATTGGTTTTTATTTTCAGCTCATTTGAGGAGAGAGCTGTGGCTGGAAGGCCAGGATAGTTCAACCGAAGGGCTTTCACGCTTTCCTTCCCTTAGGCTCTGGTCCCTCAAAACCAAAGAAGGGCCTCCCCTCTTTCAGCCCTGTGAAAGAGTGATTGGGTAGCAGAAGGGGTGGATGAAGCATACTTCCCTAGGGCTCAGTGTGTGCTTTCCAACTGTGTGAAGACTGAAGACGTGCTGTGCTTGAGTTTCTAGAACATAACATACTCTGCTCTTCATTGGGGCCTTTGCACCTGATGTTCCTGATGCTGTCAACACACTTGTCCCAGTTCTTTATACATCTCGCTTCCAGTCATTCAGGTCTCAGCTCAAGTGTTATGTCTTCAAAGAGGCCAGCAACCCACCATAATTACCTTCCCCAACATAACCTCCTTTTGCTGTCTTCATAACTCTCCCTTCTTTCTGATATTATTCATTTTCTTGACTGTTCTGACATGTCTGCCCCCCAGCACACCAACTACACAGGGATTAAAATCTTTGTTTTCCCCCCAACATCTCCCCAGTGCCTATCGCACACAGCACAAGGTAAACAGTTGGAGTCCATTAGTACTTGTCAAATACAGGTGAGATTAAGGCTTGGGAATCAGGCCTTCATTAGATCTCGTTTCGACAACCCCTCCCCCAGCCATATACAGTGGGGCCTTGACTTACAAGTGTCCCGACTAACGAGTTTTTTGAGATACCAGCTGTCTCTCCGCCGATATTTTGCATTGAGTTGATAGAGTAATTTGAGTTAACGAGCTCCTTAATGAGCTCGGTCCCGGAACGAATTAAACTCGTAAGTGAAGGCCCCACTGTATAGTCTTTGGGCCTCACTTCCCTCCCCTATGAAATAGGCATATCATATAGATGTGTAACCTGATGGATACAGAAGAAGTGAAGCCAGTAGCCCGGGATAAGCTAAGTAAATGGTGGCTTGGGTTACTATTATTAGTCTCCTGAGCTGGGCTCAGGAGGCCTTTCCTTACTTCTGTAGAGCCATACCTAACCCAGCTCTGAGTCAGGGGCAGCGCACGCCCCACAATGTCTACAGTGCTCACCATTCAAGGGTTTACATCTTCACCGCTTTATACCCCAACTCCCAGCCTGGCTTTGCAGGTCCTTCTCGCTTCCCCAGCTTCCCTCTTTGTTGGGGAGATGGGGCCAAGTGTTCAGGATGTGGTAACAGCGAAGGTGACTGGCCATTTCTGGCCTCAACCAGCGCCGGCTTTGGGGCTACCCAGCTCGGAGTCCCGCTGGCCATGGAAGCCTGGGCTTTAGGGCTCTGTTCCCAGGATGGAGGAACTGGCCTCTCCCAGGCCCGGGAACGCCCAGCGTGTGGCATGTGCACACAAGCCCGGCTGCAGTTCGTCGCCATCTAGGGAAGAGGGGGGCGCAGCGCAAAGGTTCTAACAGCTTTTTTTAGCTGGGCCCGCTGACTCACACCTTCCCCGCCCCGCCCGAAAGGGGCCCAGGGCCCCAGCCCTGGCTCTGAAAGTGTCAGGCCGGAAGTGAGAGACCGCAGGTCCCGGCGAAGGAAGCCACCCAGCTCCTAGCCCTGCTATCCGGCCCGCCTTGGAGAGTCTGGGTGATTCAGGGCCAGGGCTGTGGGTAGACTGGTGTACTCTCGCCACAACAGGCCCACCTCTGCATTCCCCACGCCACGCGCAATAATTATCTGAGCCCTGAACACCTCCGAGATGACATCAATGAGTGGATTGAGAAACAGGAGTTGGTGAAGGGAGATGGAACGGGGAGAACCCAGCCAGGCTGAGGACCGGCAGAAGCAGAGACCCCTCTAGAGGCATGAAAGGAACAGTACTTGTCAGTGGTTGCAAGAAGAAGCCCTTCTCACCTCGGGATTGACCCTCCCCCCTCCTTTACCGGGTGGACTGGAGAGCCCCACCCCGCCTAGAGCACCTGGCAAGTCAAGACAGAGCGGACCGATTTATTACCTCCCCCGCCCGAAACAAGAAGTGCAGGCTGGCGGTGAGGGAGGGCCATACCACTGACACCGCGAGGGGAACTCGGGCTGGTCGACTGAACAGCAGGAGGGGGGACGAGGCCAAGTGGCAGTTCTGCTGGCGATGCTAGTGCGCGGCGCACGGAGCCCGCGGGATCCAGGTGGGGCAGTACCAAGTGAGCACGCAGCCGTCAGATATGCTCAGTGCCTCCGCCTTCCAGCTGCCATCTCCAGGGCCAGCTGCGTGGCCGCCGGGACACCCAGAGCCCGCGAGAGCCGTTCCTCGCTCGGCACCAGCCAGGGTCCCGGGGAACCCGGGGATCGGTCGTCTGGGTCCTGCGTGCGGCGCTCCAGAGGAACCACAAGGCCGTCCCCTGCCCCCTCTGGGCTGGGCTCCAGGCTGGGCCGGGTCTTGGGCGTTGTACGGGATTGAGGGTGATCAAGTGGGGAAGCGCTGGCGCTAGGAGACCTCGTAGCCTCTGGTCCCCCAGGATCTGGGCTGCGATCTGGGAATAGTAGGAACGCAGATTAGATTGGGGGGGGTGTATAGAGAGTTGGCCCCTTGCCTGAAGGTGGCCAGAAGACTCCAAATGCTGAGACAGAGACCCCGCCCTTGTAAAAACCTTCCATCAAGGCCTGGACAGGTCCTTCAGGAACGGACACTACCCCTCAGGACACACAGCACCTCCTTTCCAGAGACCCTGCCCCTCCTGGATCCAGAACCCCTCAACCCTCAGAAATCATTTCCCACAACCCCAAAGGAAATCAAACCCTCCATCTAGTCCCTAAAGTCTCCCATTGCACAACCCACTCCTCTACTCCCAACCCTTCCCCTTATGAGCCCTTGTCTTTAGGAACTAGGTCCCCTACCCTCTGCATCGCCTTCCCACTCAGCCTTCCCCTCCTTTGGCCACGCTTCCTTCCGAACACCTGCTTTTTCACCCAAACCCCTTCCTTCTTCCCCCCTCTCAGTACCTTCTCATCCTGGGACCCTCCCCTCCTCACCCCCACTTTTGAGGATGCCATGACCCCCTCACAGACACCAAACTCCCAACCTTCCCCACTGAGACCACCAAACCCTTCTCACCCAGTACCCCAGCCCCTCTATTTTGTGACCCTCTCCTTCCCTTTACAGATCCCAGATCCCTCTCCCCTGGGAAACCCACCATCTCCTTTCCGGGGTCCTCCCCCCCTCTCAGGCTTGCTGGGGTGGGTCTCAAGAGGCCTGCTCAGCACCAGGTGCAGCCGGGGGCCGCCACTGCGAATCCGCTCCACGACTTGGGCGTGGGTGAGACCCTGAGTTGACTCTCCGTTGACTTGAAGCACGAGGTCACCAGCCTGTAAGAGTACAAGGCGAGGGGTGTTGTAGGAAGGGCAGGTGGAGAGCACCCTGACCAAGGAAGAGGGCAGGCTCACCTGCAGGCGACCGCAGCGCTGTGCTGGCCCATCCTTCAGCAGCCCCCGCACTGCCAGGGGAGTGTCCCTGGCCGCATCTCGGCCTCCACTCAGCGTGAGGCCAAAGCCTGCAGAACCGCGAACCAGCTCCACAAAGAACGGACCAGAGGCCTGGGGCGACTTTGAAGCATGACGTGGCTTAATCTGATTCACTTGGGGTGGCCCAGTGGATGTCCCCAAGGTCTCTGACCGACGATGCTAGAGTAAGGACAGGAGTGTACATACATTGCCAGTCTCCCGGCAGGTGGCCTGGATTAGGAGGACTAGGTGGTACCTGGGGCCGGTGTTCCACGAAAGTGGGATTAGGCAGGCGACTGTCCGTGACCTCTATGTCTGCAGAATCCAGATCGCTAATGGCTGGGGGATGAATGGAGGGAATCCAGGGTTGAACTCCATGTAAACTGCCTAGGTCCTGCCTGGTGAGTTACCATTCTAGCCTCATCTCATTGACTTGCCTCTGGACTGCACAGACAGGATTGCCTGCCCATTTAACTAGTCTCCACAGACTGAAATAACTGTCCTGACCCTGATTTAATAACCCCGGCCCTGGCTATTTGAATCATTCCCCACACCTTCCTACCTCCTTCTAATTACACTGGGACCTTGCACCTCATATAAAGCATAGGCCCACCTTGGAGGGTGCAACCCCAGGATTTGACTCCTGAACGTTCCAGGATCCACCCTTTAATAGCCTATAAATCTCAACCAATTCCTGACATTTTGAGATACCAGCCACACTGCATTTATAGGCTCCACCCTCTACACTAGTATTCCAGGCCCGCCGTTAACTTGGTGCTCGCTCTCCACCTTCTCCAGGCCCTGCTTCCTCAGGAATGACATTCAAAGCCTCCCTGATGGGGATCCTCACACCCTCAACTAATCTTCCAACACTCACCTACTGCCTTAACCCTCCCAGTGTCACCTCCTAGGAATATTCTAGGATAACCCAAGGCCCCGCGCCCTCGAATCCCCTTCCAAGACCTGTCCTCCTAACTCACACCAGCCCCCTGGGAGCCCAGCTTCCAGTCCGCCCCCGCTCCCGGCCCCTCACCACCCCCACCTGCACTCACATCTTTGGGGCGCAGACCCAATGTGGCCCCCGCCCTGCGTACCAGCGCCGCCACATCGGCCGCGGCTCTGGCCGCCAGGGGGCGCGCGTCCAGCCGCGCCAGGAACTGCCTAGCGCTGGGGCCCACAGGCTGGGGAGCGCGGCGGCCTGTTCCGGACGGGCGGGGGAGAACGGGTCAGCGAGACCCCGAGCCTCGGCGAACCCCCACACTCCCCGACGTCCGAAGACCTAGAAGGCCCCGCAGGATCCCCGGAGCCGCCCCCCCACTCCCGCGGGAGTTCCGGAGGTCGCCGACTGTCTCCCTCTTATCCCTCCCCCCCACCCCACCCCGCGAGCCTCAGCCTTCGCGGGTACGCGCGTGGACCCCTGCCCGCCTCCACGACATCCCTGGGGACA
>NW_005871244.1:1106460-1108233 GCF_000147115.1 Myotis lucifugus | reverse complement strand
CCCCCCCCCCCCCAGCAGGGGCGCAGCCCCGTGGCGCGGGCTGTTGGTAGGGTTCTCGAGCTCAGCCCGGGCCGCTGGGCCCCTGCCACCCCAATCCCAGGGTGCCTGTTTACCACCTGTCAAAAAGGACGGGAAGGAGCACACAGGGGGGGCGAGGTGTGGGGGAAAAGCGCCTCCCCCTCTCCCCCTCCGCCTACCTCCTCTGCTCCCCCTAAGGTCCGTGGCGCCCCTCGTGTGCGCCTCCATGACCCAAAATCCCCCCCATGGAAACACAGCCTGCCGCGACCCGCTCCGAACGCCCGCGCGCGCTCACCTGGCTGCCCCCCCGGGCTGGCCGAAGTGAAAACGGGCTGTTCTGTGCCTGGGGCCCCAGCCGGGGGGGTGACCTACCTGGGCGCCGGCAAGGAGGCCTGGCTGTGGGCGCCAGCGCTTGGCCTCCCTCTGCCTTCTGTCTGAACCCAACCTTGCCAGCATTCTCTGTGACCTGAGCACCGCTCCCTCAACCCTAATCCTTGCCACTTTCCCCAGGTTTGCAGCCCTGGTGGCATGCCTCTCCGAGAACCCCTGCCCATCTCCAGGGCCCCGGCCCCTACAATTCATCCCTGAGGCTGTCCTTGTACACCCCACTCCTTCACAAAATCCCCAGGACTAAGCATCTTCCAGTCGAAGAAATTCCCCACCTGCAGGCCCTTGAGCACCCATCCAATTGGCAAGCGCCCCGTCCCATTTCTGAAGCACTGAGGCTTCCCAGTGCTTGGCAGCCTGCCCGCACCATCCATGCATTCTGGCCTTTCAATCACGCCACAGTTTGCACGTCCATCCCACTAAGGGATCTACAGAGCCTCAGTCTTGTGTTTCCCAACCTACCTACCCTATCCACCAGTTCAGGAAACCCCCAGCGCAGAAATGGAAGCTGCCCTCTCCACCTTTAGAGCTGGAAATATTGAGAGTGGGGTGGAGCAGTGAAGGAGGTTCAGCGTGTCCCCCCTCAGCACCAGGGCTGAGCTTGAGGACCCTTGAGCAATCTGGGGCCACGGCTTGGGTCTTGAGGATTGCTTAGCAGTGGTCGGCAAACTCATTAGTCAACAGAGCCAAATCTCAACAGTACAACGATTGAAATTTCCCTTGAGAGCCAATTTTTTTAAACTTGAACTATATAGGTAGATACATTGTTATCAACTTAATTAGGGCACTCAAGGGGCCAAAGAGCCATATGTGGCTCTCGAGCCGCAGTTTGCCGACCACTGGCCTAGGGTATCTGGTCAGGCCAGAGGTGGGGGAGGCAGGGGACCGCAGGAGAAATGAAAGCAGAGACCATTCAGCTCTGTTCGCCTATGACAGCACTGGGACCAGGAAAGGTGGATGAGAGAGGTTGCTCAGCCAGCCAGAGTGGATGTCAGGACACCGTGCATCCACAGCCTACAGTGAAACAGTCAGGGACCAAGTGAATGCTGGGGATGAGCTGCCTGAAGCGGGTGCTGTTGTCACCTGGCTGCTGGGCCCTGGGCAGGTGCCTGAGCCCCTGCAGCCCTGCTTCTTCCTCCATGAAGTGGTAGTCACAGGCTGTCTCTCACTGTCCCCATTCCTCCTTCCACTACAGTAGCACTGTGCCCAACTGCTCCCCCTCTCGGGCCTATGTCCCCAGACATTCCACACCTTTTCAAATGCGGAAAGAGATTCATTTCTCCCCTCTCATTGCTGGTGTCCCCCTCCCACCGAGTGCCTTCAAAGCGTCCTCAAGTCCAGGACCTAACTGCCTCTCGACTGTCAGGG
>NW_005871244.1:1102668-1104379 GCF_000147115.1 Myotis lucifugus | reverse complement strand
CGGCTTCAGGGTCACGGCCATCATCTGCGGCCTGCGCTTCAGGGCGGTGTATCCGCCGCTCCGTTCCGGCTGCAGCGCGCCATCCCTCGCCGCTCTTCACATTCCCTTTCTATTCATCATTATCTGCCATTTCGCTAAATAGCGATCCCTCCGGGACATAAATCATCAACCCAAATACTCTGGCTCGGAGAGGGTTTCGCCCTGGCACTGCGATCATGAGATAACCATTTCCCTCTCCCACGGAAGCATTGAGATTTATTGGCTTTGGATGGGCCGCGGCCCCCGCCTGGCTCCCCTCCCTCGCATAAACAGACTTCCCACTTGCATTTATTCTTACTGCGTTTAGAGGTTCAAGCGGGAGCTCCGGGGATCCCCCGAGGAGGGGCCCCTCCCCGCCTGGGTGGGGCGAGGGATAAGAGGGAGACAGTCGGCGACCTCCGGAACTCCCGCGGGAGGGGGGGGCGGCTCCGGGGATCCTGAGGGGCCTTCTAGGTCTTCGGACGTCGGGGAGTGTGGGGGTTCGCCGAGGCTCGGGGTCTCGCTGACCCGTTCTCCCCCGCCCGTCCGGAACAGGCCGCCGCGCTCCCCAGCCTGTGGGCCCCAGCGCCAGGCAGCTCCTGGCGCCCCCTGGCGGCCAGAGCCGCGGTCGAGGTCGTGGCGCTGGTGTGCGGTTGCGGGGCGGGTGGGGGGGGGGTACAATGGGCCTGCACCCCAAGGACTTGCGTGTCATTGTTCTCCACTGGACTGTAAGCCTCTAAAGAAGAGGGGGGTCTATTTTATTTATTTTATTATTATTTTACATTTTTATTGATTTCAGAGAGGAAGGGAGAGGGAGAGACAGAAACATCAATGATGAGAGAGAATCATTGCCCCCTACTAGGGATGGAGCCTGCAACCAGGGCATGTGCCCTTGAATGGGAACCTTCTTTGCGCAGGCCGACGCTCTAACCTCCGGTCGGGGCTATTTTTTTAATATCTTTGGCCCATGGAACTGAAACCACAGAGAGAAAATCGGTGGGCATTATTTACATGTCTATTTTGTATTATTTTACACAACTGGCATTCACAGATTTTTCCCCCTTATTTATCTATCTTACCTACACTTTCCGTGCCAGTAGGGCACAGTAACATGTACACAGTAGGCGATCAATAAATACTCGATAAATGCCTACACCACCTCTTAGCACCATTAGCTCCCGGAGGAATTAAATTTCCCAGCATGCTTGGCGCTAAGAGCATCTCTGAAGTAAAAGAGCCGCAATTACTTCCCACGGCCCCTTATTCGCCTGTCGATGCCGCAGTGCTTCATGGGAAAGGTAGTTCTAGCGCCCGTCCTCCGGCCACCGGCAAACTGAGCCCAAACTAAACTTCCCAGCAAGCAGCGCGCGGGCCTGGGAAGAGGAGCAAGATGGCGGAGTCTGAAGATGGTGTTTCGCGGCCGGCGGGACCCTCTACTGCCCCAATTTCGTTTAGCTTCAGTCGTACAGCTGCCCGAAGACGGCTGGCCGACCGGGGAGACGACCCGGGTGCGGCTCCGGAAGAGAAGGAGTTCTTGAAGACCGTGGAAGGGAGGAAGCTGCACAGGTGAAGCGCTGGGTCTTTCATCCCATTGGAAATCGGTGCGATGGGCGCATGGGGGAGGGCGCAGTCTGAATTGATTGTCTCGGTGACAGTGGCCTGGAAAGCCTGAGTACCGCGTGAGCAAATTCGT
>NW_005871244.1:1083839-1098003 GCF_000147115.1 Myotis lucifugus | reverse complement strand
ATCCCAGTGAGTAAGCCTCTTACCTAGCTGGGGATGAGACGGTCGTGTCTTGGGCTCACATGGTGTGTGTGTGTGATCTGCGATCTGCGGGGGGGGGAGGGGCAGCAGTGAGAGTGGAGATAGTGGTTTATTCAGTTGGACTGAAGAAAGGTTGATCTAGTAACCCTGAGTCTATAGCCTCTTTCTGAACTAGAAAAAACGGGTGTGGAAACCATTTTCTACCCTCAGGAGGTCTATTTAGGGTGGTGAACCTCTTTTGCTAGTGGATGAGAGCAGCTAGGACTGCGGCATAACGGGGGAGGAAGGCACTTTAGGCATGTCGGTAGAATGGGGCAGTTTGGCAGATGGGAGACGGGTGCTAGCAGAGCTCCCTAGGACTCCTAGCCCACACTGGGCAGGCACTGTCGGCACAGGTTGTGGTGGTTGAGAAAGGCTTCCTGGCAAAGGCATGCTTGGAAGAAGGGACACTTTGGCGGATGGGAGGTGGTCTGAGGCTGAGGTGTGGCCTGGGGGGAAAGAGTGAGACATTGAAGGTCTTTCCTGATTCTCCCCCTTGAATAGGCCATGTGAGCAAAACTTCCTCAGGGCCACAGAACGGAACAGCCTCGATGAGGAAGGGTTCAGAACTTCCCACCCGGCAGGGAGCAGAAGAGAAGCGGAAACACCTTCCAGACCGGTGGGGCCCTGGGCATCTGGGATGACGGAGGAAGGTAGGGGTGTGGGGAGGCTCCAGCAGTCAGAGAAGGCTTCCAGGGCAAGGCAGGTACATAGAAGGAACTAGAAACGGTACTATGGGTGGGTTTTACAGCATCAGCCAAGGTGGGGCAACCGGAACACACGACTGACTAAGCCTGGTGTCTGCCCTGTCTCCACAGACAAGATGAGCCTCCGGCCAAGAGTGAGAAAGCAGCCTCGAGGAGGCAGCACTGGTTGCACAGGGACCTGCGTGTGCGCTTTGTGGACAAACTGTACAAGCGCGGCCAGTATTACAACACCAAGGTGGGCACCCGCAGCCTAGGTCCCCTTCCTCCCCCAGGGACTGGGCCCCCTTCACTCTCTAACATTCTCATGTCCCCTGACCCTCTCCCCAGATGATAATCGAAGATGTCCTCAGCCCAGATACTTGTGTGTGTCGGACAGATGAAGGCCAGGTCCTGGATGGTGAGTCTGAGGGATGGCCACTGGGTCATTATCATCCTGGAGGCTGATCAAGAAGACTGTCTTAGCCCTAGCCAGTTTGGCTCAGTGGCTAGAGCGTCAACCTATGGGCTGAAGGGTCCCGGGTTTGATTCTAGTCAAGGGCACATGCCTGGGTTGTGGGCTCAATCCCCAGTAGGGGGCATGTAGGAGGCAGCAGATCAGTGATTCTCTCTCATCATTGATGATATCTCTCTCCCTCTTCCTTCCTCTCTGAAATCAATAAAAATGTATTTTTTTAAAAAAGAAGAAGGCTGTCTTAGACCAACAGTGTGCCCAGGCAAAAGCTGGGAGGTTGGGCAGAGTTGAGGGTTTTTTTTTTAATATATATTTTTATTGATTTCAGATAGGAAGGGAGAGATAGAAACATCAATGATTAGAGGGAATCATTGATTGGCTGCCTCCTGCACGCCCCCTACTGGGGATCAAGCCCGCAACCGGGCATGTCCCCTTGACCAGAATCTAAACTGGGACCCTTCAGTCCACAGGCCGTTGCTCTATCCACTGAGCCAAAACAGCTAGGGCAGAGTTGAGGTTTTTTGCAAGGCCCAGCATCCTCTAACACAATGTTACTTATCTGAGCCCTGCTTTTCACATCTGCAAAATTAGCCTGGAAATGACCCATTTCTTCCTATTGTGACTGATGCCTTATGTGAGTGTGTATTGAACTCCTCATGTAGGGCAGGGCTTATACATGGTCACAGTAGGCAGTGTCTTGTTATCACCACCACCCATCATTGTATGTAAATGCTCCCTTTCATACAACTATTGCTAGGAACTGCTCCTTAGGTTTCCTAGTCTGTGTAGTGGGACTCCCATCTGTCAACAGGGTACAGGTAGCTCCAGGGAATACAGGACCCTGGCTGGGCTGGCCCTTGGCTGCAGACCTCACTCCCCTTTCCTTCCCTGCAGGCATCAGGGAAGACATGCTCGAGACCCTCATCCCCAAGGTCCAGGGCAAACGGGTGATGGTGGTGCTGGGTCCACAGGCTGGAAGGGTGAGTCCCGGACCTGGGAATGGGCAGTGGGAGCATATAAGGGATGTCCCAGGGTCTGGGTTGGCCTGGCTGACTTCAACTTTCCCTCCTCTAGGTGGGCCATCTGCTGAGCTGGGACAGAGAGCAGAGCCAGGCTGTGGTTCAGCTGCGGAGAGAGAATCGGGTGGTGGAGCTTCACTATGATGCTGTTTGCGAGTACATAGGCCCCACTGACTCAGATGAAGACTGACCCGTGGACCCATTCCATTCCCCAGTTGTGCCACTTATTGTTTGATGTTGGGTTTCTTTTTTCTTGTTTTTTTTTTTTCAGTTGCCAGTTCTGTACAGTGTGAAAAGCCTGCCTTTGTCACTGTTCTGTCCTGCACTTGCAATACATCCCTGGGACAGGGACAGGTCATGAAATGGATAGACCAGAAGGGAGGCTGGAAACAAACCTAGTATTTATCAGCAGTTCATATAAAATAAAAAGCATTTCAAATACTTAGACGAAGAGCTTATAAATGGTATACTAAAAAAAAAATGGTATGCTGAGCTGTGAGTGGAGGTGGGAGGTGCGCCAAGGTGGGAACCACTTCATTTTTCAGCCCTACTGCCCTCCTTGGGCTGTCAGACAATTGAAAGGATCCATTTGCGGATCCATTCGCTCGCAAAGTCACTCAGAACACAGAATCTATGAAATCTGTCCCCTAAGCAGATACTATGGAGTCTGGAACACCACATCGCTGGACAATTTCCTAAGCAAGAATCCTAGTAGTGCTTCTGCTTCTCATCTTGGTCCAGGCCATAACTTGAGTCCAATGATGGCAGTCAAGAGGAAGGGAAACATCTACCCATGAATGGGATATGTTAGCACTGCTTTCCAAAGGAGCCAGTTAATTTCATGGACCCCATTTTAGTCCCAAAACTTTGGCTTGAAGGTAAAAAAAAAATTTGCCTTGCAGCCAGGTAGCTTAGTTGGTTAGAGTCATCCCGTTAGGCCAAGGTTTTGGGTTTCATCCCTGGTCAGGGCACATAAAAGAATCAACCAGTGAATACATACATAAGTGGAACAACAAATCGATGCTTCTCTCTCCCTTACTTTTTTTAAAAATTTTGTTTTATTGCTTAAAGTATTACAAAGAGTATTACATATGTCTCCTTTCCCTCCCTTCCCTCCCCCCTTTGACATTCCCCCGGCCTCCCCCACCCAGTGTCTTGTGTCCATTGGTTATGCTTATATGCATGCATACAAGTCCTTTGGTTGATCTCTTACCCCCTGACCCCCCAGCCCTCTCTGGCCTTCCCGCTGTAGTTTGACAGTCTGTTCAATGCTGCTCTGCCTCTGTATCTATTTTTGTTCATCAGTTTATAATGGTCTTTATTATCCATAAATGAGTGAGATCATGTGGTATTTTTCTTTCATTGACTGGCTTGTTTCACTTAGCATAATGCTCTCTAGTTCCATTCATGCTGTTGCAAATGGTAAGAATTCCTTCTTTTTTACAGCAGCATAGTATTCCATTGTGTAGATGTACCACACTTTTCTAATCCACTCATCTGCTGATGGGCACTTAGGCTGTTTCCAGATCTTAGCTATGGTGAATTGTGCTGCTATGAACGTAGGGGTGCATATATCCTTTCTGATTGGTGTTTCTGTTTTCTTGGGATATATTCCTAGAAGTGGGATCACTGGGTCCAATGGGAGTTCCATTTTTAGTTTTTTGAGGAAACTCCATACTGTCTTCCATAGTGGCTGCACCAGTCTGCATTCCCACCAGCAGTGCACGAGTGTTCCTTTTTCTCCACATCCTCTCCAGCACTTGGCGTTTATTGATTTGTTGATGATAGCCATTCTGACAGGTGTGAGATGGTACCTCATTGTTGTTTTGATTTGCATCTCTCGGATGATTAGTGACTTTGAGCATGTTTTCATATGTCTCTTGTCTTTCTGAATGTCCTCTTCTGAAAAGTGTCTATTTAGGTCCTTTGCCCATTTTTTGATTGGATTATTTATCTTCCTTTTGTTAAGTTGTTTTTAAACCCTTATCTGTGATAACATTGGCAAATATGTTTTCCCATGCAGTGGGCTTTCTTGTTTTGTTGATAGTTTCTTTTGCTGTGCAGAAGCTTTTTATTTTGATGTAGTCCCATTTGTTTATTTTCTCTTTAGTTTCCAATGCCCTAGGAGCTGTATTGTTGAAGAAATTGCTTCGGCATATGTCTGAGATTTTGTTGCCTTTGGATTCTTCTAGTATTTTTATGGTTTCCCGTCTTACATTTAAGTCCTTTATCCATTTTGAGTTTATTTTTGTGTGTAGTATAAGTTGGTTCCCTTACTTTCTCTCTCTAAAAAAAAAATAAAAGCTGAAAAGGGCTCTGTCTCAGGTAGAATTTGGTTGCTCCAGGTAACTGGATTCTCAAAGAGGTTATTGTCAAAGAACCCTCACTTTTCTGTTTAACGGTCTGAGATACAAAAATCAATGAGGGAAGTCAGAGTTTAGGCACAATTGTTTTTTAAAAATATTGTTATTGATTTTAGAGAGAAAAAAACATTAATTTGTTATTCCACGTATTTATGCATTCATTGATTGATTCTTCTATGTGCCCTGATCAGGGATGAAACCCAAAACCTTGGCCTATCGGGATGACTCCAACCAACTGAGCTACCCAGTCAGGGTGGCACAATTGTTTCTAAATCATCCCCAGTCACTAAGTCATAGATGTAATAAGTAGGATTTGAGTTAGATCTAGGCCACTGGTACAAAGTCCTGATGGGTCAGAATGTGGCACAGTGCTAGAGAACTTAAAACACCCCTAGAGCCGAAACCGGTTTGGCTCAGTGGATAGAGCGTCGGCCTGCGGACTGAAAGGTCCCAGGTTCGATTCCGGTCAAGGGCATGTACCTGGGTTGCGGACACATCCCCAGTGGGAGATGTGCAGGAGGCAGCTGATCGATGTTTCTCTCTCATCGATGTTTCTAACTCTCTATCCCTCTCCCTTCCTCTCTGTAAGAAATCAATAAAATATATTTTTTAAAAAAACACACCCCTAGAGCAGATAGTAAAGATAAGCTACTGTCCCCACTGCCAAGCAGAGGTAGACTGCTGTTTAGAGCCAAAGTGAAAATACTGGTAGCCATGCGCCTCCAAGGTAAGAGGTGATTATGAAACCTTCCAATATTTACCCCAACATGGCATTTACCCCAACATGAAGTACACTTGCACAGGCTGACTTTTTTGTCATTCCCTAATTAGTTCCAGAACTCATCTGTTCTCAAGATTGGCTAAACAGGCTTGTTAAGGGAGGCAGCAGGCACAAACCCTACTCAGTTAATCCATCTCCAGTCATTGTGAGTGCATGCACTACCCCTGGAATTCCAGGCTTGGTTGTATTTTTAATCTGGGGGAAGGGTTGGGATTCTAGAGCTTCCCAATTTGTCATGTCCAGTACTCAGCTTCCTCTGCTGTATGTGCTTCACCCAGTCAAGAAGGCCCATTCCTTTCTCCAAATCATAATAAACCCATTTGGTGACACCCTCGAGAAGGGCCCGGATCTCCCTGGGGAAAGGCACTGGTCCCCTGTGTCTGCCCTGCAACATGGCATAACCTGGCAGTTTTGGACAATACCTTCAACTCCTCCATGCACCATGATACTTAAAATAGATCTTTCATCAGATTCTGATTTCCTGGAGTTAACATTTCTCCCAAGCCTGTCTTTGAAAACAGGGCCTAAAGTTACTGAGTACTGCCTTGTGTTCAGAATGCCTAGCCTACTCTGCCTCAGCCTTCACTCCTGCTCTCACAGAGCCTCAAGATCACACACAGGTGAGAGCTTAGGGCCTCCTCAGTTCTTTTCTGGGTGTGCTTACAGCCTTGCACATGCACCTGCATCTGTCCTTCCAGATCCCCAGGAATATATCAGAACTTTTCTTAAAATTTTCATGTATTGATTAGAGAGAGAAAAACATTGATATGTTGTTCCACCTATTTTTGCATTCATTGGTTGATTTCTTGTATGTGCCCTGACTGGGGATTGAACCCAAAATCTTGGCATAGTTGGACAGTGCTCTAACCAAAGGCCCTACCCAGCCAGGGCTTCAGAGCTGTTCAAATCCCCCTCTGGACATTCTATTCCCTAGCTCTTACTTTCATGTTTATTGGTCAACCTCTTGTTTGCTCTAACTCTTATCACCCCGGCAGGCAACTGTGGAGTTAAACAATGACCACCAACTGTTTTGAAATGGCTATGCAAACAGTTCTGAGTCAGGTCAAAGATGAGCTCTGTAAGGGGAAGTGTCTCGGGAACTGCCATACAGGTGACAATTATCTGGGTCTCACACCCACTAGAATGGCTACTATTTTAAAAAAGAAAAGTGTTGGTGAGGATGTGAGAAATTGCAACCTTTATGAACTATTGGTCGGAATATAAAATGGTGCAGCTGCTATGGAAAATAGTATGACATTTCCCCCCCAAAATTAAAAAACAATTAGTATTTAGTCCATCAATTCCACTTCTGGATATATAGCCAGAAGAATTGATTTTGCACACCCATGCTCATAGCAACATTATTCACAATAGCCAAAAGGTGGAAGCAATCCAGAATAAGCGAAGTGTGGCATATACAAAATAAACAAAAAAAGGGAAAATGTGGTAATACATGCAATGTTATTTACCTTTTAAAAGGAAGGAAATTCCAATAAAAAAACTAAGTAAAAGGAAGGAAACTCTAACACACGAAGTAAAAGGAAGGAAACTCTAACACATGCTGCAACACAGATGAACCTTGAAGACATTTTGCTAAGTGGCATAAGCCAGTCACCAAAAGGCAAATTTTTGTGGTATCTAGAGTAGTCACATTCATAAAAATGTAAAATAGAGGGTTCCGGCGGCAGCAACTGCAGTGCATGGCGACCCTAGGACCAGGACACCCGTGTGCAGTGATACCTCCAGGGTGCATCCCTAGGCGGTGAAGGTGAGGCAGCTTCGGGAAGCAAAAGAAGAAAAGCTGGGACGGGAAGGCCTGCGAAAAGCCAGCCCCAGAGGAATCCCCTCCAAGCCCAGAGGCCCAGGCGGAGCAGCTGGCTCAGGAACTGGCCTGGTGTGAGGAGCAGCTAGAACTGGGCCTCAAGATGCAGAGACCCAGCCTGCGGGCTCTCAAGACAGCAGCCCACTCAGCCCATGTGCAGCCTGTACGTGAGGCCACCAGAAAGAAGAGCCGAAGGGTCTGCAAGCCCCGCCTAGAAAGGGGAACCAAGGCCACCCTGGACATTCCAGATGAAGAGTTTAGGTTCAATTTCTTTTAGCCTCTCCTCCCATCTTGCAACTGCCCCCCTTCCCCCCAGGGTGTAGGGGTTTGCCTGGAGTGCACTTAGAGGGATGTGGGTTTGGTCTGTGCCTGGAGGGTCAGTTAACCTGGTGCCATGGCTGCTGGGCAGATGTGAGGCCAGCATATTGAATACTGTCTGACAAGCACAAGACCCCATTTGTAGGTTTTCAGATGAATGGTTCCTGCTGCTAGAAGAGGAAGGTCCATTGAAAAGGCTTCTGCAGTCAACTGAAGTGTCAGCATGTGGCAGGAACGTCTTGCTCAGTTTTCCGGGTTAGACTACGTGGCTGAGGGTGAGGGGAAGCTGCATAAATTGCACATTGGTGCTCACAGGAAAGGCATACTGTTACACTGGGTGGTGCTTAAGTAAAGAAAAAAATAGTAAAAATAAAAACAGAAAGAAAACAATAAAAATGAAAAAAAAAGTAAACTGGAATGATGGTTGCCAGGAGCTAGGGGAGAGGGAAATGGGAGTTTTTTCATGGGTATAGAGTTTTGCAAGATGAAGTTCTGGAGATTGGATGTAGAACAATGTAAATATCCTTAACACTACTGAACTTGTACACTTCAAAATAGTTAGGATGGTAAATTTTATGTAATGTGTATTTCATTACAATTAAAAGTACATGAGCCTAGCCAGTGTGGCTCAGTGGTTGAGCATTGACCGATGAACCAAGTGGTCCCTGATATGATTCATAGTCAAGGCACATGCCTGAGTTGCAGACTCTATCCCCAGTGGGGGGCGTGCAGGAGGCAGCTGATCAATGATTCTGTTTCATCATTGAGATTTCTCTCTCTCTCTCTCCCTCTCCCTCTCTGAAGCCAATAAAAATCTTTAAAAAAAGTGAAAAAAATAAAAATAAATAAAAAGTGTACAATTAAATGTTTTTTAGTATACTTACAGAGTTATACAACCATCACCACAATCAGTTTTAGAACACTTTCATAACCCTCAAAAGAAACCCCATACCTCTTTTCAGTCATTGCCCTTTTCTTCCTCCTCCTACCTCAGCCCCAGGCAACCACTAATCTACTTTTTGTCTCTATGGATTTGCCTATTCTACACACGTCATACAAATGGAGTCATACAATATGCAAGTGGCTTCTTTCACTTAGCATACTATTTTCAAGGCTCTTGCCATTGGTTGAGATGACAGAGACAGGAGGGTATTTGAGCCAGGGAAATTCCAGAGATCTGTTTGGATGGTCTACATTTGAGATGCCTTATGAGACATCCATGTAAACATGTCAAACAGGCCATAGTATATATATATGAGTCTGGTGTTCAGGAGAGGTCTGGCATAGAAGCCCCAATCAGTGGATCTTCCAAAAAATATGCAATAATTAAGGCTATGATACAAGATGAAGTCACTTAAGGAGACAATATTGTCTACAAAATTAAGGGGGCCAGGATCATCCCAAAGATACTCTAATAATATTTGGAAATTGGATAAAGATGATTAGCCAGAGATGTCAGAAAAACCTGAGAGTTGAGAGCAAGAGACTGTGGAATGTGCTGGGCAATCACAGGAGAGGATAGGGAAGTAAATGTTGCTTTGGTTGAGCAGTCTCAGAGATATGGGAGTGACAGAAGCCAAACTGAATTAAGTTAAATATGATCTGGGACATGAAGAAATGTAGCATGAAGAAGGCTAGAAGACTGGCTTTGTTGAGGAGCATAGCAATGGAGTCCTCCATGGATGATGACAACACAGTACATGAAACCATCTGGCCACCAGTAGGGGAACAGCTGAATAGTGCTACATTTATTCCATGGAATGCCATGAATCAGTTTTAAAGGATAAATAAAACAGATGTCCACTATATATAAATAACTTTTGAAAGAGAGAGACAGACACATCGACTTGTTGTTCCACTTATTTATGCACTCATTGGTTGATTCTCGTATGTGCCCTAAACTGGGACTGAACCCTTAACCTTAGTGTAATGGGAGGACGCTATAATCAACTGAGCTACCTGGGGAGGGCAAAACACCAATTTTATTTTGTAAATAAAGAGCTGGATGGGAAAATTCCATCCCTGTTTTCTCAAAACCAAGGGTGGATAGTCTCAGCTGTCAAGGTCTCCAAGATCGCCTCCGCCCGTGGGTTCCCACCCTGTCTTCTCTCTAGGAGTCTGGGAGAAGGTATTAACAGAACGCGGCCACTCTAGCCCACCTCGGAGGTCCAAGTCTCGTTTGCCCAGAAAGTTAACTCCTCTAGCTCTCCAAGCTGAACCAAAGTGGGAAATCCTCGGCCCTTTCTCACTTAGCCAGGGGAAGGCTCCCTCGCCCACCCCTCTTCATTTCCCTCAAACACTCATGACCACGCGAAGCTTCCTCCCTTCTCTGGCCCTCCTAGGAGAACGCAGTTTTCATTCGCGTTGTTCCAAAAACCCAAAACCGGAACAAGGAGGGCTATGGCTTCACCTTCCAGCCAGGATGTGTCATTTCCGGTGCCAGGCTCCCTCCCCCGGAAGTGAGACCTGATGTAAACAAGGGAGCCGGGTGTCAAGGCCCTGGAGGTCAGAAAGCTGTGCCGCGGGCGGCACCCAGACCTGGGCCTAGGATCGGGAGGCGGGAGCGGAGGTCCGGTGAGTACAGGTGGCGGGGAGCTGGGACATAACTCCAGAACTGGTCGGAGTTTGCGGGGTGGGATGGGAGGCCTTTTGAGCAAGGGTCTTGGTGGTTGAGGGGATCTGGGACAGCGATCTTGAATGGGTGCTTGGTGTTGGAAAGAGTATGAGTGCTATCATGGACATGAAGAAATGCTGGGGAGGGGGCGCTTTGTGCGAGGCATCCCTGGGCAAGGTTCTTGGGTGGTGCGGATCTTTGAAATGGGAGTCCAAAAAAAGGGTGATCTTGGAAGGTGGAGCTGTCAAAAGAATGGGTCTTCGCGAGTAAGGTGGTACCGGGCAAGAAAGGAGGTTTGGGCTCTTGGGGGATGGAGAAGGGTATGCCTGGGCAAAGTTCCTGGGGAGATCAGGGTTTGAAGGGAGTATGGGAGCTCTCGGACAGGAAACTTAAGGAAGTCCGGGGCAGGAGGGGGGATGAGTTATCCCAGGTAGGGGTTTTGGGAGGTGTGTCCTGGACAATGGTCTTAAGGGGGTAGAGGTGCTCTGGGGAGAGGATAAGGGGTCTGGAGGAGGAATCTGTCAACATAAGAAACGTCCAGACCTGTTGAATTTTTATTTTACTTAAGCCAAAACTGACTGCAATTGCCAGGAAACAAGATCTCAAATGTTTTGGAGAATAAGAGTTTGCAGTTTCTTTCATGCATTTGAGATTAAGGCAAGAACTTAAGGAAGATTACATGAAGGGGGGAGAAAGCAAGGTGGAGATCGGATTAGAAGGGGTCTGAAAGGTGGCATTTCAAAAGCATGTTATCCTAGATAAGCAGAAACAATGGACAGGGCTTGCTTAAGACAAAATTACGCCTTTTACTAAAGAAGTTATATGCCTGTGGTGTGACTACCCATCATGACCTGCCCAGTTAGGAATTTATAATCAGATCACCCTGCGAGGTTACTTTCTTTTTTTTAAGTTAAGTTTCTTTAAAATATATATTTTATTGATTTTTTACAGAGAGGAAGGGAGAGGGATAGAGAGTCAGAAACATCGATGAGAGAGAAACATCGATCAGCTGCCTCCTGCACACCCCCTACTGGGGATGTGCCTGCAACCAAGGTAGATGCCCTTGACCGGAATCGAACCTGGGACCCTTCAGTCCACAGGTGGAAGCTCTATCCAGTGAGCCAAACCGGCCAGGGCCTGTGAGGTTACTTTCTGTAGAACCCCTTTTTTGTCCACAAAGCATAGGGGGGCAGGATTCCTGGGGGTAAGTCCAAGGCAACCCATGTTGGAGTCATGGACAGTAGAGCACATGGAAGAAGCTCTCCTCCAAGGGGTAGGGGACTTGGAGTGATAGGGGATTCTGAGGTAGGGTCTTTAGGGTATAAGGGGATCTAGGGAAACATCCAGGCTGGTCCTTATGGGAGGAAGTTAGCATGGCATGAGAAGGGGTCATCTGGAGGTAGGCTGGGATCCTGAAGGAGTTTGGGGAAGCCTGTGAGGAGGGAAGGTGTGAAAACACTGTAGAGTGGTGGAATAGGTTGCAGGGGTTCTGAACAGTGGACCAACCATAGTTGATCTCAGGCCCAGGTCATGGAGGTGCAGGAAGAGATGGATATTCTAGCACCCTCTCCCCATTTGTTGACATGTGGAGTTGGGTGCTAGGTTCAGGTATGAAGATGAGAAGTGGGTGGGGGGTTGATTCCAGGCCATGTTGGGTATTGGGGCCAGGATTGCCTGGGGATAAGGAGGAGATATCACTGGGGCAATTACTTTCTTTTTTTTAAGGGGGGGAGGGGGCGCGGAGGAAACTTTGTTACAACATGGAGTTTCGCGGATGGGTCAATTACTCTCTTACTACTTTCTGACAATCAGCTTGTGAGGGCTGGGGAATAAGAAGGAGGTAGAGGGTCCAGGTCAGGGTAGCCAAATGTGAGAGGTTCCTGGCCATGCTGTTTGGGGTCTTGGGAGCTTAGAGTGGAGACCCCAGGACTCTCTGCCCTGTTTTTGTCTTTACAGTCATGCTGTGGTTAGTCAGTAGCAGAGTGGGAGGAGAAAGAAGAAATCAATTAGGGACAGAAGTTCTAGGACTTGGAGGGCAGACCCCAGGACTCTTTCCAACCCTATCCCCATTTGTATCCAGGGAAGCAATCCTGAATCATGACTCAGCAACCACTTCGAGGGGTGACCAGCCTGCGTTTCAACCAAGACCAAAGTGAGAGACTTTTACCTGTAACCTTGTGGGCGGGAGGGAGGGAGGGTTAGAATGGTTAGAGGTGGGTGTTAAGCAGCCTGTCCTAGCTTCCCACGTGGGCATCCTTTGAGGCAGCCTGGATTCCTCCTATTCCCTAGGCTGCTTTTGCTGTGCCATGGAGACAGGTGTACGCATCTACAACGTGGAACCATTGATGGAGAAGGGGCACCTGGGTGAGCCATCGGTGGGGAAGAGGCAGTGGGTAGAAGGGCTGGGCCGGACATTGGCTTTCACCCTTGCTGACACCCTGGTCCTTGTCCAGACCATGAGCAGGTGGGCAGCATGGGCCTGGTGGAAATGCTGTACCGCTCCAACCTGCTGGCCCTGGTGGGTGGTGGTAGCAGTCCCAAGTTCTCAGAGATCTCAGGTAAGTACCCTCATCTCATCCGCCCTTGGCCCAGATTCCCTGGAATCGTGGCCCCCTCCAGGCACCCCAAGGCACTGGCAGATGAAGACGTCAGAGCACCTTAAAGTCTAACAGTGAGGCCTACAGCTTAGAAGTCATGACTCATAGCTTAAGAAGCTTGATGTTTTGTCTTAATTTAACAAACATTAATTGAATGTCTCCTGTACACCATGTCTTTACCTATAGGGTACTTGTTGTGAGCCTGGTACTGTTCTAAGCACTTTATGTGTATTAACTCATTTAACCCTCACCATAACTCTATATGTGGTAGGAAGTATCAATATCCCATTTCTACAGATGAAGAAACTGAGGACCAGAGAGATTGAGCGACCTATCTAACCAATAGGTTTTACCATAATTTTTTATGTATATGTTTTTATTTATTTTTAGAGAGAGAGGAAAGGAGAGGGATAGATAGAAACATCGATGAGAGAAAAACATCATTGATCTGCTGCCTCCCGCACGCCCCCTACTGGTGATTGAGCCCACAACCCCGGCATGTGTCCTGACTGGGAATCCAATTGTTGACCTCTTGGTTCCTGAGTCAATGCTCAACCACTGAGCCACACTGGCCAGGCTAGGTATGAATATCTTGAAGCTATCTCCCCAATGCTCACTTGCCTTGAGTCTCAAGTGCCATATTGTTTTAAAGGGATTTTTGTTGATCCTACTGGGACGTGGCAAGAGACTTGCCCCAGGCAAGTCAGGGAGCCTAGGATTTCTCACAAATCTTAGGAGTATAGGGACTAGGACCCTAGAGGCAGAAATAGTGACAGGATTAAGTCCCGGCTTGCTTTCTGATGGGCTGTGAGGTCCTTGAGTGAATACTCAATCCCTTCAAGCCTCAGTTTCCTCACTTGTGAATGGGTGTAGCAGTTCTCATGCTGTGTGAGGCTCACATTGGGTGTTAGTGAGAGGTTAAACAAATGGGTGGAAGTCCCTTGGGGAGTAGGGGTGGGTTTTGTATCAGCAGGGCTGTCCCTCAGCTTAAACCTTGGCCCCCAAAATGCACCCAACTGCCCAGCAGTGCTGATCTGGGATGATGCCCGGGAGGGCAAGGACTCCAAGGACAAGCTGGTGCTGGAGTTCACCTTCACCAAGGCAGTGCTGGCTGTGCGCATGCGCCATGACAAGTGAGCCTGAGGAGGACTGGGGGTGGGGGAGGTAGGAGGTCCCCATAGCAGGTGAGAGGGTTAGTTCTGCCTGAACATCTGCCCTCCCCTCATGGCTGTTGTGTGTTATGTGATGCCTACAGAATTGTGATTGTGCTGAGAAACCGCATCTATGTGTACTCCTTCCCTGACAATCCCCGGAAGCTGTTTGAGTTCGACACCCGGGACAACCCAAAGGGTAAGAAGACCCAGATATGCAGGAATAAGGGCAGGAGCAGGGGATGAGGTGGAGAGGAAGAAATGAAGAGAAATGGGAGGGGTAC
>NW_005871244.1:1080143-1082946 GCF_000147115.1 Myotis lucifugus | reverse complement strand
CAGCTGCTAGTGTTCCAGGACACAAGTGCGGGAGTTCTGCAACTTGTGGTGAGTTGTCCAGTGGCAGAAGTGAATAGGTGGGTAGGCTAGTTCTCCCTGTAGACTCTGGGACCCTTCCCTCCATACTACCCCAAAGCACAAAACTGCTCCTTCCCATCATAGGACCTGGCAAGCACAAAGCCAGGCACTTCATCTGCGCCATTTACCATCAACGCACATCAGAGCGACGTGGCCTGTGTGTCCCTGAACCAGCCAGGCACCGTAGTGGCCTCGGCCTCTCAGAAGGGCACCCTTATTCGCCTTTTTGACACACAGTCCAAGGAAAAACTGGTGGAACTACGCCGAGGCACTGATCCTGCCACCCTCTACTGGTGAGCACAGGGTATGCATGGTGGGCCAGCGACTCCACACCATATGACAGATAGGCACAATAGCTGATTTATCTTCCAGCATCAACTTCAGCCATGACTCTTCCTTCCTGTGCGCTTCCAGTGATAAGGGCACGGTCCATATCTTTGCCCTCAAGGATACCCGCCTCAACCGCCGCTCTGCGTGAGTACCCCCTCCCCCTGCCCCACCCTGCCATGTCCCCATACCCCTGCCCATGTACCCTACCTGGGCTTAGTCAGTACTGCCTGCAGGCTAGCTCGAGTGGGCAAAGTCGGGCCTATGATTGGACAATATGTGGACTCTCAGTGGAGCCTGGCGAGTTTCACAGTGCCTGCTGAGTCGGCCTGCATCTGCGCCTTCGGTCGCAACACTTCCAAGAATGTCAACTCTGTCATTGGTAAGTGGGAGGAACCCTTGACTGGGGGTATTGCATGGGCAAAGGCCTGCAGGTTGGACCTGAAAGAATTTTAGGGAATAGGAAGCATAAAGAAGCTAGAATGGGTGGTTCAACTCCATTATCAGTGAGGGGAGTGGCATGCGGGCAAAGGCCTGGAAGGAGATTTGTAAGCCATGGGATGCCTGATTTCAAGTGTGTGGCTTTGGCAGCCTCTAACTTTTTTACTGATCTTCCCCCCCCTCCTCCAGCCATCTGTGTAGATGGGACCTTCCACAAATATGTCTTCACTCCTGATGGAAACTGCAACAGAGAGGCTTTCGATGTGTACCTTGACATCTGTGATGATGATGACTTTTAAGGACCCCGTGGGTTGTGCTAGGGACCTGCAGTGGCAAAGTGCAAAGCATTTATGGGAGTGGGAGTGCTGAAAGCCACCAGCCAGCAAGCACTAATGGGGCAGGTGCACACTTTCCACTCCTCAGAGCAATGCCTAAACAGCTCATTTCTCCCAAGTACTTCTTGTGTCCTTAAGGACTGTGTGCCCACAGGGCCAGGCCAGGGACCCAGAGGGGCAGCAGATGCCCTGGGGCTCCCAACCTGGAGAAGAGTACTAGGGCCCCAGAGGAAGTGCCCTAATCCAACCTGTGGGGATAAAAAAATTTTCCCAGAAAGAGCCAATCACTGATATGATGAATTTGAATAAAAATTAATAGTATTTATGGCTGGACCTCGGGGGTGGGGCCTGGAGTAGGTGAGGCTGAAAAGGCACTGCAGGAGTGTCCAGGAAAGGTGTGACCTACTTGGACAGGAAGGAGGTGGGATCCTGCTCCGGTCCTTCTGACAGTCCCTGCCATCATCTCTGCTTAGTCCGGATGTCTGGCTACTGTTGTGCTGCCAGCGCCACCCGGAACAGGGCCCCTTGGCGCCCCCACCTGGGAGTGGATGGGAATGCCACGCTCCGCTGCCTATATTTAGTTTCACGGCAGTTCCGGTTCTGGCGTTTGTATTTCCGATCACGTGTTTTGCGCCTGCGTCGTCCACCTGGGTGGATAGGGTAGCAGAAGCCCCGCCCAGACTCCATTTCCCGGTGTTCGCCGCGGTAGCGCGGGGTGTAACGGGTGTTGTAGTTCGGCTGCTCTTCTGGCTGGTCCAGCTACATCGACTAGCAGGATGTCGGAGGTGCGGCTGCCACCGCTACGCGCCCTGGATGACTTCGTTTTGGGGTCGGCGCGTCTAGCGGCCCCGGATCCTTGCGACCCGCAGCGATGGTGCCACCGTGTCATCAACAACCTTCTCTACTACCAAACCAACTACCTTGTCTGCTTCGGCTTCGGTCTTGCCCTGGCTGGGTGAGGGAGGGAGGGAGGAAGGCGCCAGTTGGCCGGGGACGCCTGCAGGGCGTGGAGGGTGGGCCCGCGGGATTCTGAGAACCGGGAAGGGTAGGTAACCTGGGGTGGGGGCTGCAAGGCACGGAAGGGCAAATTCAGCAGAGATAGAAAGCCTGAGGGCCTTGGGAGTGGGGACTTGGAGGGAGTGGGACCTAGCTATAAGGAGGCCCTGGGGCTGGATACAGCCTAGCCGAGGGGGTTAGTGGGACTGGAAGGAAGACCTGGGGAGAATAGAGAATGTGGAACTGAAGGGGAAACGGCTGGAAGGTGGACCTGAAGATAAGGAGAACTTGAAAGTGGGACGTGAGTGTGTCTGGGATGGTGGGGCGATGTGAGTGATGGGGCTGGAGGCCTTAGGGCAGGGACAGGGATGTCCCTGTGGTCATCCCTGTAGGAGCAGGTACTTGGGGAACTTGGGCCAAGAGAGAGGATCCAGGGACTGAAGGCCTGTGACCCGACAGGGTTGGAGAGCCTGGAGGAGGACTTGGGTGGGGATGTAAGATGAGAGTAGGACCTAAATCCTGGAAGAAGGTCCTGTAAGGACCCAGGACCTGGGAAGAGGGAAATGTGTGGACACAGAAGGCCTGGAAAAAATCTGCAAGGGTTGTGCTCAAGGGTGGGTTGGGGG
>NW_005871244.1:1076329-1080043 GCF_000147115.1 Myotis lucifugus | reverse complement strand
GGGGGACTGTAGGGACAGAAGGAAGGAGTCTATCTGGATGGGAGCGCCTGGAGCTCAAAAAGATGGGGCTGTAGGATTGAAAAGAAAGGGTCCAGGGCTCCTGGGAGTCGGAAGTCCTGGAGGGTGGACTTAGAGACAGGGCTGGCCAGAGTATTTCTCTGGCTTGCAGGGTCCGGAAAGGGGGGGCCAAAGCTCTAAGGGCCTGGGATCTGGTGCACGTTGGTCTGGGAAGCTTGGAGGCCGGGCGGCCCTCTCCCAACTGGCTGACTAGCTTAGTTCTATTGTCCCCGCAGGTACGTGCGCCCGCTGCACACTCTCCTAAGCGCGCTGGTAGTGGCAGTGGCCCTCGGGGTGCTGGTGTGGGCGGCTGAGAGTCGCGCGGCCGTGCGCCGCTGCCGCCGCAGTCACCCCGCCGCCTGCCTGGCCGCAGTGCTTGCCGTTGGCCTCCTGGTCCTCTGGGCGGTGGGCGGCGCTTGCACTTTCCTGCTCAGCATTGCCGGGCCAGTGCTCCGTGAGTCTCCCCTACCCTGAGATACCCGGGAACAAGGCCAGCGCGTGCGCGTGGCGCCAGGCCGGCCCTGCCCTGGTTCTTGGGGAGGAGGGGGGGCTGGGAGACTGGGCGGGCAAGGCCACACCCCTTTACAAAGCACCTTCCTTGGCTAAGTTCTCCTCTTCTGGGAACGCCTCTTAATACCGCCTTTCCGGGCCTCACTCCTGGTACTAAGTGCCTTCCACCAGCCACTTCCCAGTTACCGCCAGCCCTCCCCCGGCCACAACCCTGTTACAAAGTGTTCCTCAGCCACAGTTTCAGGATCAGAGGTGTCCTGTCCACTGACCATTCTATTGGCCTGACCACTCCAGTTCCTCTGTGGGCCCCCATTGGCTAAAAGCTGATGTCCCTTTCCACTGACCCCACTCCTTTTGGTATTGCCCACAGTGATCCTGGTGCACGCCTCGCTGCGCCTGCGCAACCTCAAGAACAAGATAGAGAACAAGATTGAGAGCATTGGTCTCAAGCGGACACCAATGGGGCTGCTACTGGAAGCACTGGGACAAGAGCAGGAGGCTGGATCCTAGGGCCTTGGGATCTATCTGTACCCATGACCTGGAGAATCCCAACCCCAACCCCAACCCATAACCGGGATTTAGAGCCTTTTCCCAGTCCTTAAAATAGGAGCCTCTTGCCCAGTTAAAAAAGCAGGGCATCTGTAATACTCCCCCTACCCCACCCCTAGATCCAAAACTACCCAGTCCCCATTGCCTAGGGGAACAGAGTCTTCCCCAGCCCTGAACTTGAGACACAGAGCCACTCATCCATCCAGCCCAGAAGTGGGGCTTAGAGATTAGAGTATCCATGGCCAATATCAAATTCTGGATGGAACCCTCCCACAAACCTAATCTGGGACCCACTTGTCTCCCATGCTCAGTCCCAAAGCTGGGGTGTGGGACCGAGACATTCTCAAATCTTGAGTCTTAGATCAAGGCTTTTCCAGACCACACCCCAGCTTTGAACCCAGAACAAGGCATTGCCAAATCTTGACCCCAGGACCAAAGTGTTCTCAGTCCCCTCTGGGTAGAAGTCAGGTATCCTGATCCTGTTGAACCCTTGGTCCCCAGTAACCCCAACACTCACCAGTCCCATTTGCCTCCCTTCAGCTCTGCTTAGGGATTCTGCCCCTCACCCCCCCCCACCCACCCACACACACACAAGTTCCACGGTGGTGATGACCATGGGGTGGGGGTAGCGCTGACCTGGAATGAGGCATATATATCAGTGTTATTGCAACAATAAAAGCTGTTACATCGCTCAAGCCAATTGGGCCTATCATAGTGGCCTCTGCTTTTCAATTCTGCTAGATTCTTTATGACTGGGTCGGTCTCTGTCAAATATGTGGGCTGATGGGGTGATCTCTCCTTCCAGGAACTTGTTCATCTCTGGCATTTACACACGGAGTTAAGGGCATGCAGTGTTCCCATTTTCATTTGTATTACTAAGGGCTCTTGTTCGGCGTAGGCTAGGAATCTGGCCACAGACAGGCCAAGAAGTTGCCCCACATCACAAAACCAGTAAAGCCAAAGCAGATGACATTATCACAGGCTGTTTCCATGGTGTTCTACTTTTTCATAACACGGTGTTATAAAAACATATCTGGTCTGAACGATGGGTGTGGGCCCCAAGGCAAGGCAGGGAGAAGAGCCACACGTGGGTTCGGTTTACACATTTATTCTAAAAATCCTCTTCCAGTGTGGGTAGTGTCTTGGGCCCAGATCGGCTGATACAAAAAGAAAAGTTTTAACACCAGGTAAAGGGGGTATGTTGACCCCCAGCTCCAGAAAGTCACAGACAGGTATCATAGAAAACACAGCTTGTGTATATTTGTTTAAAAAGTGGTGGATGGAAGGAAAGTCAAGGAAGATGTGACGCAGCCTGTGGCCAGGCGTCACCTGAGGATTTTACTGGCACCTATCAGGTGCCAGGTTCCACCACGGAAGCATCCCAGGACACAACACACCTGATGGCTCTGTCCTTGGACCCTCCTGTGGAGCCCCCAGAATGGGGATAGGGTAGAGGCTGCCACCAAAGGCTGGGTCATCTCACCCTGGGGGCAGAGGAAGCGGGCACAGACAGGCAGGCAGGGACTGGGGCTCCTTCCTACACCCCTGGGGTGGGAAGATGAACCCAAGCCCCCCACCAAATGTGGGCAGAGAGCTCACCTCCCCAAGAACTACCCTGGTGGGGGATGGCAGAGAGTTCTGTTCACACCAGAGTCCCTAGCTGCCCCGAACAGGGCCATGTGACTATATGGTCCATTTCATGGGAGGGGTTCCTGAATGGAACAGGCTGGGCATGGGACAGGAATGAACCCAACCAGACAAGATCACAGTTTCCCTTTTATAAAACGTCTAGTGTTGGGGAAAGACAGTGAAAACCTAAATCACAACTGTAAACAGAAATGGAGGAAGGGGCTTGGAGCCCCCATTATACCATCCCCCACTTTTAAGCTGGCTGAGGGCCCCCAGTTCTCAGCACAGTATGAGAGGAGAAGTGGGGTATCAGACACCTTCATGGGCCCACAGGGAGCTGGGGGCCTTGGAAGATCAGGTTGGCGCCCCCTGCCCAGGACTAAGAGCAACCGTACCCCAGGGCTCAGCGAGGTCAGCGTGTGCTCCCCAGACTGGAGTCATGCCCAGGCCAACAAGGAGCATATCAGAAGGGGTCAGACCAGTGTCCCCGGGGTCTGAGGGTCAGAACTGGAGGACTGCTCCCCCTCTAGCGTCAGGTCACTTAAACGAGCGCTCAGCTCCGGGGGGTACAGGAAGTCCGCGTAGTATCTTTGGAAGGGGTAGCAGGAATCCGGAGGACAGGGTGGGAAGACAGAGAAGAGAGGAAAAGACGTACAAGACACAGAAAGAGAGGAAAAGAGGCTCGTTAAAGAGGTGGAGAGAGGCACAGGACAGCACCTTGAGGCTGGCAAGCAGGGGGCGTGGTTAAAAGAGGAAGAGAAAGGCAAGGGCACAGGATGTCCCTTCCTCCCGGCACCCTGGTTCCATGTCCATTTTCAGCTGACATGCACTGCTTGTTAAAATATTAAAATTCTATATCTTGTCAAGGAACTGCTGCTCCCACGGTCCAAGATACCCCTCCACCGAGACCCCATGGACTAATGTGGTCATGCAGGCCAGAGACCCTGTGCTAAGCTGCAGCAGCACTCA
>NW_005871244.1:1073094-1076131 GCF_000147115.1 Myotis lucifugus | reverse complement strand
ACCAGTCCCGTAGCCCCTCCAGGGCAAGGTTCTTGTGGCCACTGCGCTCACC
Source organism: Myotis lucifugus (assembly GCF_000147115.1). Classification (NCBI taxonomy): domain Eukaryota; kingdom Metazoa; phylum Chordata; class Mammalia; order Chiroptera; family Vespertilionidae; genus Myotis; species Myotis lucifugus. The sequence continues at coordinate 1,076,079 of NW_005871244.1, read as the reverse complement.
AGCTGGAGGGATACGGGTGGGTGGGGGCATCCACAGCAGGGGGTTTGGATGCACCTCTGGACCCTCTGTGGCATCCAGGGGCAGGCCACAGGGCTTGGTGCGGGTGGCCCGGGTGTGGGGGTCCTTGCTGCGGAGGAGGGGGCTGCTGCCGTCAGCTGCATACATGGGTGGTGGGCCTGGGAACATGGCGAGGAGCCCATCCCTGCGGGAGAAGGGTCCTGGGACCTCAGCTGCAGGCAGCAGCTCCCCCCAGCCTGGCCCACCAATACCTCGGGGCAGGCCCCGGTCCAAGGAATAGTCCAAGAGGAAGTCCCCGCACATAGGTGGGAGCCGGGGGGCCCCACGGGAGGCAGGGGCAGCTGAGCTCGGCCGGGCAGCCCGGGGAGGATCTAGGGGGCCAGCTGTGCGGGAGGAGAAGGCAGGGACTGGTTGGGGGCGCTCATACAGCACCTCGCTGCTCTTGCAGACTGGGGGACCAGGGGCAGGGGGAGCCAGAGGCACAGGTGGGGAGCCAGCTCCACCCCCAGCCGCCCGGTCCACTAGCAGGGCCTCAGAGCTGTTGCTGCGGCGGGTGCGAGCTGCAAAGAGCGAGGCGCGGTGGTCCGAGGCCGGGTCCACCCGGGGGAAGCCCATCTGGGAGTCCTGGCTGCCAGACCACTGGCGTGAATGGAGGCCTTCAGGTCTGGGGGAGAAAAGGTGGGGGGAATGGGAGGAAAGTCAGAAATAGGCAGATGGGCTGAGCACCCTAGGTCCGTATCATGCTTCTCTCTGAGCCATCAGTCCTCCATCCCCCTGGACTAGAAATTGCGTGTATAAAGGTGTTAGGTAGAGGCATGTAAAGGGCAGAAGAGGTTCTGTCCCAGACTGAAGGAAGAGGAATTAAAAATGTACGGGGGCCCAGGGCTGTTTGCTCCAAGGGAGATGCCGGTGTTTGCAAGGCTAGAGAGGAAATGCTGGCAGGGGAACGCCCAGACGAGGGCTCTACCGAGCACATCTGACCAGCACCTCTTGCTAAGGCGAGTCTCATGGCCCCCCACTTCCTCCACAAGGAGGTACTAATCCTTAGGCCTCAACTTCAAGGCCCTTCCTAAATTCTCTGTCCTCCCCACCCCCATGTGTATGAACCACCCAAAACTATCAGCCCACTAGCCACCATCACCACATGCAAGTAGCATGAGGACCCGGACTTTGCTTTGTTCACAGCCCGAGAAAAGCAGGCACTGGGTACTTAAGAAGCGGTAGAGCCCTAACCGGTTTGGCTCAGTGGATAGAGCGTCAGCCTGCGGACTCAAGGGTCCCAGGTTCGATTCCGGTCAAGGGCATGTACCTTGGTTGCGGATGTGCGGGAGGCGGCTGATCGATGTTCCTCTCTCATTGATGTGTCTGACTCTCTATCCCTCTCCCTTCCTCGCTATAGAAGATCAATAAAATATATATATTTTTTTTAATTTAAAAAAAATTAAAAAAAGAAGCAGTAGAGGACAGTGGTTAAAAGCACGGACTCTAGAGTCAAATTTTGGGTTGAAATACCAGGCCTTTGGTTTGCTAACAAGTTGCCTAGCCTCTCTGTGCCTCAGTTTCCTCATCTATAAAATGGGAATAACAAAAGCACCTCCTCATAGAGATCTTGTGGTGATGAAGTGAGTTGATACCAGGCAATGCACTGACCCCTAGCAGACACTCAGTACTCAGTACAAGTTAACCAGAACTTAGTATGTCCACATCAAAGGCAGATATTATTATTCCCATTTTACAAATGAGGAGACCAAGATTCAGAGATGGGAAATGATACGTGTGGTTTTTTTTTATTGATTTTAGAGAGAGGAAGGGAGAGGGAGAGAGATAGAAACATTGATCCACTGCCTCCAGAACGCCCCCTACTGGGGATCGAGACTGAAACCTGGGTATGTGTCCTGACTGGGAATCGAACCAGTGACCTCCTGGTGCATAGGACAACGCTCAATCCACTGAACAACACTGGCCAGGCAGGAAATGACTTGTCCAAAATACATAGAAAAGCCCATACTCAATCGCTGGGATTTCTGCCCTCAAATCCTCACCCCCTTCTTCTCTACCAAGCAATTCCTATTCACCTTTCAAAGCCCAGCCTCTCAAGTACCACACCCTTTGGGAATGCTCTCCCACTTAGAGCTAATGGTTCCTTCCTCTGGTCCTCAAACCCACCTCCCAAGCCCCCTTACTTGCAGAGCTGGGGGCCAGCGCCCCGCGTGAGGACGGGGGTGGCAGGCACACTTCGCCCCTCAAAACTGGAGGCACTCCTGGGCAGCGAGCGTGTAGGGCTAGACAGAGACGGGCAAGCCCGGGTAGGGGTCCACGTTAGAGACTGTTCCCGCCAGCAGGCCCTCCTGCCAGCCCAGGCTCAGGACCCTACTCCCGGCTCACAGGGAAAGGAGGGAAGGGACTCAACCTCACCTGGTGGGGCTGGCCACGGAGTTCCGTCGGCTCTTCAGGTCACCATAAAGATCTGACGGGGGTGGTTTCCATGGGGTTCGCCGCTCAGGGCTGCCCCCAGATACTGCCCGCAGCTGGTCCCAGGACTTGGGCGGCGAGGGGCGCTCAGCCAGAGGGAAGCAGCTACGAGGATCCTCTGGGTAGAAGACAGACAGTCAGTGGGGGAGAATTCAATGAGAGGGGCCAGGTAGGTTGTGTGTAAAGCAAAGGGCAGGCGCTAGGGAGGCAGGAGGGGAAGAGGGCTGGGCAGGGCTGAGCAGGCTGAAAGTGAAGAGGGGAGTCCCACTGGAGGACGGGGCGTGGCTAAGGAGAAGCTGGAGAGGAAGGGGAGGGGCTGAACATCAAAGGGTGGTGGGTTGGGGTGAGGGAGTCCTCACCATTATCGTGGCTGGCCCCAGACTCTGAGAGGGAGCTGCTCTCTGAGTGGAGAACTACATCCTCTACAGGCGAGAAGGGAGAGACCCAGCCCATCAATACCAGGCCTCCCAGCCCATCAATACCAGGCCTGGGGCC